>NW_025547790.1:0-22940 GCF_905237065.1 Salmo salar
CCCCTGCTCAAGAATACATATACATGCCCGTCTAAAGTTTGCCAATGAACATCTGAATGATTCAGAGGACAACTGGTGAAAGTGTTGTGGTCAGATGAGACTAAAATGGAGCTCTTTGGCATCAACTCAACTCGCCGTGTTTGGAGGAGGAGGAATGCTGCCTATGACCCCAAGAACACCATCTCCACCGTCAAACATGGAGGTGGAAACATTATGCTTTGGGGGGTGTTTTTCTGCTAAGCGGACAGGATAACTTCACTGCATCATTTGACGGGGCCATGTACTGTCAAATCTTGGGTGAGAACCTCCTTCCCTCAGCCAGGGCATTGAAAATGGGTCGTGGATGGGTATTCCAGCATGACAATGACCCAAAACACACGGCCAAGGCAACAAAGGAGTGGCTCAAGAAGAAGCACATTAACCTCTTGGGGCTAGGTGGGACGCTAGCGTGCCACCTGTGGTGCACTCCATCAACAGCAGGTGCATTTTCAAGAGCGGCAAATTTGAATCCAAATAAATGTCAAAATTCAAATTTTTCAAAAATACAACTATGTTACACCATTTGAAAGATAAACATCTCCTTAATCTAACCACGTTTTACGATTTCAAAAGGTTTTACGGGAAAGCATAAATTTAGAGTATGTTAGGACAGTACATTTACAAGAGTTGTGTGTAATGTTTTGTCAAGTCAAAGACAGGGTCACCAAAACCATAAAACCAGCTAAAATGATACACTAACCTTTTACAATCTCCATCAGATGACACTCCTAGGACATTATGTTAGACAATGCATGCATTTTTAGTTCTATCAAGTTCATATTTATATACAAAAACAGCGTTTTACTATGGCATTGATGTTGAGGAAATCGTTTCCCTCCAATAACCGGCAGTCAAGTCAGCGTCAGAAATTAAATAATTAAAATTAGAAAACATTGTTAAAATATTATATTGTCATTTAAAGAATTATAGATTTACATCTTTTGAACGCAATCAACTTGCCAGATTTAAAAATAACCTTACTGGGAAATCACACTTTGCAATAATCTGAGCACTGTGCCCAGAAAAATACGCGTTCGCGATACAGACTAGACGTCATGTTGGGGAGATCTAAAATCGAAAATACTATGTAAATAATCCATTACCTTTGATTCTCTTCATCAGATGTCACTTCCAGGTATCACAGGTCCATAACGAATGTAGTTTTGTTCAAAAAAGCTCATCATTTATGTCCAAAATCTCCGTCTCGTTAGCACATGATGTAAGCCAGCCGGACTTCTCGTCATGAACGAGGGAAAAATATATTTCGTTCGTTCAAACATGTCAAAGCGTTGTATAGCATAAATCATTAGGGCCTTTTTAACCAGAACATGAATAATATTCAAGGTGGACGAATGCATAGCCTTTTATAACGTATTGGAACGAGGGTACCCAACATGAAGTAGCGCCAGGTGTCTAATGGGACATCACCGTTCCATGGCTCTTGTTCGGTCAGATCTCCCTCCAGAAGACTCAAAACACTTTGTAAAAGGCTGGTGACATCTAGTGGAAGCAATAGGAAGTGCCAAAATATTCCTAAACCCCTGTGTCTTTCAATGGGATAGCTTTAAAGTCAATACAACACATCAGGTATCCACTTCCTGTCAGAAAATGTCTCAGGGTTTTGCCTGCCAAATGAGTTCTGTTATACTCACAGACACCATTCAAACAGTTTTGGAAACTTTAGAGTGTTTTCTATCCATATATAATAAGTATATGCATATTCTAGTTACTGGGTAGGATTAGTAACCAGATTAAATCGGGTACATTTTTTTATCCAGACGTGCAAATGCTGCCCCCTAGACCCAACAGGTTAAGGTCCTGGAGTGGCCTAGCCAGTCTCCAGACCTTAATCCCATAGAAAATCTGTGGAGGGAGCTGAAGGTTTCGAGTTGCCAAACGTCAGCCTCGAAACCTTAACCTCTATGGGCTAGGTGGGACGCAAGCGTCCCACCCATGGTGCACTCCATCAACAGCAGGTGCATTTCAAGAGCGGCAAATTTGAATCCAAATAAATGTCAAAATTCAAATTTTTCAAACATACAACTATTTTACACCCTTTGAAAGATAAACATCTCCTTAATCTAACCATGTTTTACGATTTCAAAAAAGGTTTTACGGCGAAAGCATAAATTTAGAGTATGTTAGGACAGTACATTTACAAGAGTTGTGTGTAATGTTGTGCCAATTCAAAGACAGGCGTCACCAAAACCATAAAATCAGCTAAAATTATGCACTAACCTTTTACAATCTCCAACAGATGACACTCCTAGGACATTGTGTTAGACAATGCATGCATTTTTAGTTCTATCAAGTTCATATTTATATCCAAAAACAGCGTTTTACTGTGGCGTTGATGTTCAGGAAATCGTTTCCCTCCAATAACCGGCATTCAAGTCAGCACCACAAATTAAATAATTAAAATTAGAAAACATTGGTAAAATATTATATTGTCATTTAAAGAATTATAGATTTACATCTCTTGAACGCAATCAACTTGCCAGATTTAAAAATAACCTTACTGGGAAATCACACTTTGCAATAATCTGAGCACTGCGCCCAGAAAAATACGCGTTGCGATACAGACTAGCCGCCATGTTGGGGAGATCTAAAATCGAAAATACTATGTAAATAATCCATTACCTTTGATTCTCTTCATCAGATGTCACTTCCAGGTATCACAGGTCCATAACGAATGTAGTTTTGTTCAAAAAAGCTCATCATTTATGTCCAAAAATCTCCGTCTTGTTAGCACATGATCTAAGCCCGCCGGACTTCACTTCATGAACGAGGGGAAAAAATATATTTAAGTTCGTTCAAACATGTCAAACGTTGTATAGCATAAATCATTAGGGCCTTTTTTAACCTCTCTAGGCTAGGCGGGACGAATTCGTCCCACCTACGTAACAGCCACTGCTATCCTGTGGCGCGATTTTCAAAACCTTAAAAATCCTATTACTTCAATTTCTCAAACATATGACTATTTTACAGCCATTTAAAGACAAGACTCTCGTTAATCTAACCACACTGTCCGATTTCAAAAAGGCTTTACAACGAAAGCAAAACATTAGATTATGTCAGCAGAGTACCAAGCCAGAAATAATCAGACACCCATTTTTCAAGCCAGCATATAATGTCACCAAAACCCAGAAGACAGCTAAATGCAGCATTCACCTTTGATGATCTTCATCAGATGACAACCCTAGGACATTATGTTATACAATACATGCATGTTTTGTTCAATCAAGTTCATATTTATATCAAAAACCAGCTTTTTTACATTAGCATGTGACGTTCAGAACTAGCATACCCCCGCAAACTTCCGGGAATTCGCTAACATTTTACTAAATTACTCACGATAAACGTTCACAAAAAGCACAACAATTATTTTAAGAATTATAGATACAGACCTCCTCTATGCACTCGATATGTCCGATTTTAAAATAGCTTTTTGGTGAAAGCACATTTTGCAATATTCTAAGTACATAGCCCAGGCATCACGGGCTCGCTTATTTAGACACCCGGCAAGTTTAGCACTCACCATAATCATATTTACTATTATAAAAGTTTCATTACCTTTTGTTGTCTTCGTCAGAATGCACACCCAGGACTGCTACTTCAATAACAAATGTTGGTTTGGTCCAAAATAATCCATCGTTATATCCGAATAGCAGCGTTTTGTTCGTGCGTTCAAGACACTATCCGAAATAGTAAAGAAGTGTCACGCGCATGGCGCAATTCGTGACAATAAAATTCTAAGTATTCCATTACCGTACTTGAAGCATGTCAACCGCTGTTTAAAATCAATTTTTACGACATTTTTCTCGTAGAAAAGCGATAATATTCCGACAGGGAATCTCCTTTTCGGCAAACAGAGGAAAAAATCCCAAAGGCGGGGGCGGTCGGGGTCACGCGCATAAGCTTGTGTCTCTTGATCGGCCACTTGAGAAAAGGCGATAATGTGTTTCAGCCTGGGGCTGGAATGACGACATTCTGTTTTTCCCGGGCTCTGAGCGCCTATGGACGACGTGGGAAGTGTCACGTTAGAGCAGAGATCCTTAGTAAATGATAGAGATGGAAAAGAAGTTCAACAAATGGTCAGACAGGCCACTTCCTGTAAAGGAATCTCTCAGGTTTTGACCTGCCATTTGAGTTCTGTTATACTCACAGACACCATTCAAACAGTTTTAGAAAATTTAGGGTGTTTTCTATCCATATGTAATAAGTATATGCATATTCTAGTTACTGGGTAGGAGTGGTAACCAGATTAAATCGGGTATGTTTTTTATCCAGCCGTGTCAATGCTGCCCCCTAGCCCTAACAGGTTAACCAGAACATGAATAATATTCAAGGTGGACGAATGCATTCTCTTTATAACGTATTGGAACGAGGGTACCCAACATGAACTCGCGCGCCAGGTGTCTAATGGGCCATCATCGTTCCATGGCTCTTGTTCAGTCAGATCTCCCCTCCAGAAGACTCAAAACACTTTGTAAAGGCTGGTGACATCTAGTGGAAGCAATAGGAAGTGCCAAAATATTCCTCAGCCCCTGTGTTTTTCAATGGCATAGGTTTAAAGGTAATACAACACATCAGGTATCCACTTCCTGTCAGAAAATGTCTCAGGGTTTTGCCTGCCAAATGAGTTCTGTTATACTCACAGACACCATTCAAACAGTTTTAGAAACTTTAAGGTGTTTTCTATCTATATATAATAAGTATATGCATATTCTAGTTACTGGGTAGGATTAGTAACCAGATTAAATCGGGTACATTTTTTTTATCCAGCCGTGCAAATACTGCCCCCCTAGCCCTAACAGGTTAATGACTTGGAGAAGATCTGCAAAGAGGAGTGGGACAAAATCCCTCCTGAGATGTGTGAAAACCTGGTGGCCAACTACAAGAAACGTCTGACCTCTGTGATTGCCAACAAGGGTTTTGCCACCAAGTACTAAGTCATGTTTTGCAGAGGGGTCAAATACTTATTTCCTCATTAAAATGCAAATCCTTAAACATTTTTGACATGCGTTTTTCTGGATTTTTTGTTGTTATTCTGTCTCTCACTGTTCAAATAAACCTACCATTAAAATTATAGACTGATCATTTCTTTGTAAGTAGGCAAACGTACAAAACCAGCAGGGGATCAAATACTTCCCCCCCACTGTAGTAAAATACAGTGCTGTGAAAAAGTACACCCCCCCCAAGATTTTTTTTGTATTATATATTCTTCAAAATGGAGATACAAAATGGTATATCATACACTTCATTTGAGGAAACAATGGGAAAGTAATTCTGCTTTCAAAGTTGATCAACTTGTAAACTCACTTTTGAGAAAACCGTCTTTCAATGTTTTGGTACAAGTATTGGAGAGCCCTTCTTTGTCTACAACCATTCAGCATTGTTCACATCCTCTTAGCCCCACCCTTCTCTTTAATGGTTGATCCAACCGTTCTGTACTAACTTGCCAGCTACATCCAGACATCTAAGAGAGAGAGAATAGCTCACTGAACATTACTCGCCCTATCGCTCTATCTGTGGTTTCGCATTCAGAGAGCACAATGGACGCTCTGGCCAATAAGTAGGGTTGTTCCGAAAGCTCTGACCTCACAACTACAGTCAAGCACCCAAGATAACTGGCTAACATTGGCTAGCTACTTCCAGACACATAATGAGAGAACACACCACTCTGACCATTTTACTCGCCCTGGCTTTTTTTCATTGGGTGTTGAGCGTTCAAAAATGCATCAGTTATTCTGCACTCTGGCACACTAAGACAAGAGTCTTTTGTTAACCTGATATTGATAGGGGGGCAGTATTTTCACTGCCGAATGAAAAAACGTACTGGTTACTACTCTTGCCCAGAAACGAGAATATGCATATTAGTAGTAGATTTGGAATGAAAACACACTGAAGTTTCTAAAACTGTTTGAATGGTGTCTGTGAGTATAACAGAACTCATATGGCAGGCAAAAACCTGAGAAAAAGTAAACCAGGAAGTGTAGGATCTGAGAAATGTCGTTCTTCTTTCTAGTCCCTTTCGAAACTACAGTATCTGTGCTGTTACGTTGCACTTTCAAAGGCTTCCATTGGCTGTCTAAAGCCTTCAGCAAGTGGATTGAGCCTTCTCCTGTCTCTGGGCAGAGTATAGGAGCTCAGTTACTGAGTGGTCTGCCGGAGGACAAAGTGATTGGATATGCGTGTTCCCGCGAGCACGCTGTTTTTTCTTTTTCTCCTTGAATGAATACACTATTGTCCGGTTGGAATATTATCGCAATTTTACGTTAAAAAATACCATAAAAATTGATTTTAAACAGCGTTTGACATGCTTCTAAGTACGGTAATTGAACATTTTGACTTTTTGTGTCTCGACTTGCGCTCGTACGTTACCCTTTGGATACTGACCTGAACGCACAAACAAAACGGAGGTATTTGGACATAACTATGGATTATTTCGAACAAAAACAACATTTCTTGTGGAAATAGCAGCCCTGGGAGTGCAAAGGTAATACAATATTTCTAATACTAATTCTGAGTTTAGGTTGCCCGTGATGGCGAGCTATGTACTCAGAATATTGAAAAATGTGCTTTCGCCGAAAAGCTATTTTAAAATCTGCCACAGCGATTGCAAAAAGGACTTCTGTATCTATAAATCTTCAAATAATTGTTATGTATTTTGTCAACGTTTATGATGAGTATTTTTGTAAATTCACTGGAAGTTTTTGGTGGGAATACATTTTCTGAACATCACGTGCCAATGTAAAAAAGCTGTTTTTGGATATAAATATGAACTTGATTGAACAAAACATACATGTATTGTACAACATAATGTCCTAGGAGTGTCATCTGATGGAGATCATCAAAGGTTAGTGCTTCATTTAGCTGTGTTTTGGGTTTTATTGACATATATGCTTGCTTGGAAAATGGCTGTGTGGTTATTTTGGTCTATGTACTCTCCTAACATAATCGAATGTTTTGCTTTCGCTGTAAAGCCTTTTTGAAATCGGACAACGTGGTTGGATTCAGGAGAGGTTTATCTTTCAAATGGTGTAAAATAGTCGTATGTTTGAGAAAATTGAATTGTGGTATTTTAGTTGTTTTTGTATTTCGCGCCATGCGATCCCATTGGCTGTTGGCTAGGGGTTCCGCTGGCGGAACGGGGTTCCGTTAGCGGAACACCTACATGTAAAAAGTTAAGAAATGTAGCTAGATAAACAATGAATCCCAACACATGACGTAACGTTAGTTAGCGTGCCAGCCAGCGAAAGTTAGCTAGCTAGCTAACAGTACACTTTTACTCAAAATGAAAATAAATTAAGTTGTCAAAATTAGAGTGGAGCCTTTTGTTAAGACACGTAGCTAGCTAGCTAAACAATGGACCATAATCACAAGTCATGACGTTACTACTCAAGACGTTACTACCCTGCATGAATCTGCAGGTAGCTAATCAACCAGGTTATATGGCTATAACTAGTCAATCAAATGTGTCTGAGATACGAAGAATAAGATCATACACATAAAGTTAGCTAGCAACCCAGCCAGCTAATGTTAGCTAGCTAACAGTACACTTGAAATGAAACCACTTTTTGTCAAAATTAGAAAGCGTGTAATATCTGAAAATCTTTCTAGTATACATCGTGTTTGGACGCTGTCTCCTGTCTGATGCCATGCATGGTTGCCTTAGTTTGATGATGTAATCCAGACTAGTGTTTTATCCATCTCCTTAGCTATCATACTCGAATTCTGCTGATTTCAAAACTCAGTCCTCCAGAAAGTGGAGAGCATACACATAACGTTAGCTAGAGAGCCAGCCAGCTAACGTTAGCTAGCTAACAGTACACTTTAACTTGACATTAGGTTTATGCTGTTTCACTACGAGATAAAAAATAAATAAAAGCGGCATTTGACACGATTACCTAAACATAGTGACCAGCTCCAATAGACAGACGCATGCTGTATGGTAGACCAATCCAAACTCGTCTCTCGGCATGTCCAGCCCACTCATTATCTCAACCAATCATGGCTAGCGGGAAGGTTGCCGACTTTTTCTGTGGCTAAACCAACTAGGCTCGTAATTTAACAATTTGATTCGTATTTACAAGTGACATGCAAGTTTAAAATTAAGGCACATAAAAGTTCACATGTTCGAGAAGACATTTCTGCAAAAAAAATGTTTTACGTTCAAACAGCTCTCCTGCGAAGTCGTGACTTGCACCTAATTTCCTGAATCGGGTCTTATATTTCATCTTAATTTCAACACTATTGACAGAGAAAGGTAACGTAATTTACTGTTTTTTACGATTGCTTACACACTAAAATGTAACATTTCTCACAATTAGCAAAACCTTACACTCAAGGAGCAAAACACAAGGCTAGATTTGCACAACTGTAAGCACATTGTCAGCTTCACACTATTTGCAAAACATTACACACAGTGATTTGCAAAACACTAAACACACTTGTATACATCAGACACAGAAGTATATCATGATGTCACTTCCTTGCAATTCCAAAGCACTGACTGTCAAATTACCACACCTATGAGCCAATCTGTTAAACACAGCCATCAGGTGCACAAACACATGATTGCTAAATTGTAGACACACCAATCAGGTTTAAGCGCTGTAAAAATGCAGCAGGTAGGTTCATCTGCCTTCAACCAAAATGAAAGGAGTCAGAAGAAGAGTGAGGGGTGAGAGGAGGAGTACACAGAGGAGGAGAAGGAGGTAGAGGAAGAGGAAGAGGCCGCGCCAGAGGTCGAGGAAGACCTGAAGCAGGAGGAGAACGTGCACAAAGAAGAAGAGGACCAAACTTATCAAATGACATTCGTGCAACACTAGTGGACCATGTTGTGAACCACGGATTGACGCTGAGTGGGAGGCTGGACTGAGAGTTCAGCCAAATCTTAGCAGATATACAGTGGCATCTGTCATAAGGACTTTTCGACAGGAAAACAGGTAAAAGATCTGTCTACAGTTACAGTAATCAGCCGCTTATTGTATGCACCATATCAGCACTTGTGATACTCCTTCCTGTGACATTGTACAGTAAGTTACATGTATTATTCTCTACATAGGATTGAGGGTCGGGAACGACAAGGAGGAAGGGGGCCCATATTCAGGCAAGAACAAAGAGAGAGATAATAAACATGGTTTTGGCCAATAATGCTGTCAGGCTCAGAACTACAAGCCAACATTATCGGGTGACCATGCCATTTACAATAATGTCCATCAGGTCTCTCAGTCAACACTGGCACGCATCCTGAAAAGACATCAGGTTCAAATGAAACAACTTTATCGAGTGCCTTTTGAGCGGAATTCAGAGAGGGTCAAACGGCTGCGGCATGAGTATGTGGAGGTTTGTATTGTTCACTTTAGCACTGTGATGTTGCATACTGCACACATGACTTTTTTACATTGACTGTATACTAGACCTATCCTGAACTACACAATCTTGTCTTTCACTGTATTTCAGGGAGTTTTGCAGATGGATGCTGAGGAAATCCTGCATGAATTCATATATATTGATGAGGCAGGGTTCAACCTCACAAAAGCAAGAAGGAGAGGCAGAAATATCATTGGCCAAAGAGGTATAATCAATGTCCCAGGGCAACGTGGGGGTAACATCACCCTTTGCGCTGCCATTTCACAGCATGGGGTTCTCCTCCGTCATGCCAAAATGGGCCCTTACAACACACCTCACATTCTCGCATTTTTGGACCGATTGCACCACATCGTCACAGCAGGTAATGAAATGCACCAGATGAAATACACTGTCATCTGGGACAATGTGTCATTCCACCGCTCTGCTTTGGTCCAGAACTGGTTTCAACACCATCCACAGTTGACAGTTGACCTTCCACCATACTCTCCGTTTCTAAAACCTATCGAAGAGTTTTTCTCTGCATGGCGGTGGAAGGTTTACGATCTCCATCCCCAGGCTCAGGTACCCCTCATTCCAGGCCATGGAGGACGTCTGTGACCAAGTCGACGCCGCAGCTGTGCAAGGATGGATTCGACATTCAAGACAGTTTTTCCCACGTTGTCTTGCTAATGAGGATATTGCTTGTGATGTTGATGAAATTCTCTGGCCAGATCCAGCTAGGCGAAGAGATAATGTATAGTATGTTTACTGTAGTATTTTCTGTACAATATTGTCATTTTTTCAGATTATTTTTATGTTGTTGTTATTTACTGTAATTGTAACCTGTACTGGATACAGTATTTTACGTTTGTCTGTTTGCTGAGCTAACAGTGTTAGTGAACACTACTGTAGTAGCATGAAAACTGGGAAATGTTTTGTTGTGATTTTCCATGTTGAGATGTTGACTGATTTGGGTATATGGAGAGAAATAAATGATATTTTCCTCAGTATGCAGCATTGGTCTTGTGTCGTGTTGTGTATAGTTGCACTTTCTCTGTGTACTTCATTTACACTACTCTAATCACTGACAATTAGACTTGCTAAAAGTGTTTTAGGTTAGCAACAGCAGTGTAACTGGTTCAAAAGATTGAAGTCATATGAAATATGTCTGTTTCGTATGGTAACAAAATATTGTTTTTATGAAGTTGTGTATAGTTTTGACAAAAGTGTTCCATTTTGCAAATGATCTGAAGTGTTGTGCTAATTGTGTGTAGTGTTTTGACAAACCGGGCCCTGTTTTCAAAATTGTGCTTAAACAATTGAAAAAACTGTAACAAATAATGCTGAAATAACATGTGCAATCATTTATTAATCAAAAATCTACAGAAATGCAATTTCCTTGTGCGGAAAGAAAAAGTACACCCCTAGCTTCAATAGCTGGTGTTGCCCCTTTTGGCATCGATTGGGAGCAATGTTTGCCCACTCCCCCTTACAGAATTGCTTCAACTGTGTGATGTTTGACGGCTTTCTTGCATGTACGGTCCGCTTCAAATGCCCCCACAGCATTTCTATAGGTTTAAGATCTGGGCTTTGACTTGGCCATGCCATAACCCTCCATTTCTTATTTTTCTGTCATTCTGTTTTGCTCAACTGTTTTGGATCATTGTCCTTTTAAGATTCATTTTCTGTTCAGCTTCTGCTTTTTGACAGATGTCCTCACATTCTTTTTAAGTATTCTCTGGTACAATGTGGAATTCATGGTTGACTCATTGATGGCAAGCTGGCCAGGCCTTGAGGCATCAAATCAGTCCCTAACCATAATGCCCCTGCAACCATGCTTTAGGGTTGGTATGAGGTTCTTCTGTCCAAAGGCAGTGATTTGTTTTCACCATACATGATTTCTGGCATTGTGGCCAGACATCTCCACATTTGAATCATCTGTCTAGAGCCCTGTCTTGTTTTTCACCCAACTGTTGTCTGGAAAACTTTAGTTATGCAGTTAAATAGGCTTCTTCCTTCCAAACCTCCCACACAGGCCAAGTTTGTGCATTCTCTTTCTGACAGTTGACTTGCGCACTTTGACATTGATTGTGGCAAGAGAAGCCATCAATGTTACCCTGGGGTTCTTAGAGACTTCTTTGAGCTATCTTTCGGTCAGCTCTTGGGTTGAATTTTGTGAGACGGCCTCTCCTAGATTGCCAGTGGTCTGGAATTTTCTTGATTGGTAGATTATCCTTCTGACAGTGGAATGATTGACTTCAAATTGCTTTGAAATGGCCCTGTATCCCTTCCTAGACTCATGTGAATCATAAGCTACAGTAGCTAAGCCTTTCTGTTACTAACCCATACAAATGCATTTAATTATAATTTTTATTTTACCTTTCTTTAACTAGGCAAGTCAGTTAAAACCAGGACATGAGTTCGAAGGAATTGTCTGTAGAGCTCTGAGACAGGACTATGTCAAGGCACAGATCGGGGAAGGGTACCAGAATATTTCTGCAGCATTGAAGGTCCCCAAGAACACAGTAGCCTCCATCATTCTTAAATGGAAGAAGTTTAGAACCACCAAGACTCTTCCTAGTGCTGGCTGCCTGGCCAAATTGAACAATCGGGGGAGAAGGGACTTGGTCAGGAGGTGACCAATAATCAGTTGGTCACTCAGACCAACAGGGAAAAGCGTCCTACATTCTTAGTTTAAACGCACAGATTACGTATTTTTCCCATTGACTCTGTTTTCGATACAGGTGCATGATAATGGTCCATTCTAAATCAAAACAAATTTCACACATATGTGACTCGTTTCAGGAAACTAGGCATATGTTGCGGGTCACCACTTTCTTTTAAATCAAAATGCTTTTTGGGGGCAGAAATGCCTTCTGGAACATTTGAACTTTCATGTACCTTAATAATAAACTTGTAAGCCAACTGTAAATACAAATAAGAATGTTAAATTACAAGCCTAGTTGGTTTAGCCACAGAAAAAGGATGCATCCCGCTAGCCATGATTGGCTGAGATAATGAGTGAGCTAAACATGCCAAGAGATGAGTTTGGATTGGTCTGCCATATCCTGTTAGGGCTAGGGGGCAGCATTTGCACGTCTGGATAAAAAAAATGTACCCGATTTAATCTGGTTACTAATCCTACCCAGTAACTAGAATATGCATATACTTATTATATATGGATAGAAAACACTCTAAAGTTTCTAAAACTGTTTGAATGGTGTCTGTGAGTATAACAGAACTCATTTGGCAGGCAAAACCCTGAGACATTTTCTGACAGGAAGTGGATACCTGATGTGTTGTATTGACTTTAAACCTATCCCATTGAAAAACACAGGGGTTTAGGAATATTTTGGCACTTCCTATTGCTTCCACTAGATGTCACCAGCCTTTACAAAGTGTTTTGAGTCTTCTGGAGGGAGATCTGACCGAACAAGAGCCATGGAACGATGATGTCCCATTAGACACCTGGCGCTGCGAGTTCATGTTGGGTACCCTCATTCCAATACGTTATAAAAGATTATGCATTCGTCCACCTTGAATATTATTCATGTTCTGGTTAAAAAGGCCCTAATGATTTATGCTATACAACGTTTGACATGTTTGAACGAACGGAAATATATTTTTCCCTCGTTCACGACGAGAAGTCCGGCTGGCTTAGATCATGTGCTAACAAGACGGAGATTTTTGGACATAAATGATGAGCTTTTTGAACAAAACTACATTCGTTATGGACCTGTGATACCTGGAAGTGACATCTGATGAAGAGAATCAAAGGTAATGGATTATTTACATAGTATTTTCGATTTTAGATCTCCCCAACATGACGTCTAGTCTGTATCGCAACGCGTATTTTTCTGGGCGCAGTGCTCAGATTATTGCAAAGTGTGATTTCCCAGTAAGGTTATTTTTAAATCTGGCAAGTTGATTGCGTTCAAGAGATGTAAATCTATAATTCTTTAAATGACAATATAATATTTTACCAATGTTTTCTAATTTTAATTATTTAATTTGTGACGCTGACTTGACTGCCGGTTATTGGAGGGAAACGATTTCCTCAACATCAATGCCATAGTAAAACGCTGTTTTTGGATATAAATATGAACTTGATAGAACTAAAAATGCATGCATTGTCTAACATAATGTCCTAGGAGTGTCATCTGATGGAGATTGTAAAAGGTTAGTGCATCATTTTAGCTGGTTTTATGGTTTTGGTGACCCTGTCTTTGACTTGACAAAACATTACACACAACTCTTGTAAATGTACTGTCCTAACATACTCTAAATTTATGCTTTCGCCGTAAAACCTTTTTGAAATCGTAAAACGTGGTTAGATTAAGGAGATGTTTATCTTTCAAATGGTGTAAAATAGTTGTATTTTTGAAAAATTTGAATTTTGACATTTATTTGGATTCAAATTTGCCGCTCCTGCTGTTGATGGAGTGCACCACGGGTGGCACGCTAGCGTCCCACCTAGCCCATAGAGGTTAAAGCACGCTTCTGTCTACTTGAGCTGGTCAGTATCAGTAGGTAATCCTTTCTAATGTGTGTGTTTTTTTTTAAATGTATCGCGTAGTAAAATTGCAAAAATGTTGCTCTCCACTTTCTGGAGGACCAAGTTTTGGAATCAGTGGAATTAGAGCATAATAGCTAAGGAGATGGTGAAAACACCTGTTTTTGGATTACATCTTCAAACTAAGGGCAACCATGGCATCCGTCCATCAATGATGTATATGGGTAAGATAGTCTAGCTAGCTACATTTTCAGATATTACACATTTCTAATTGACAGAAAGTGGTTTCATTTCAAGTTAAAGTTTCCTGTTAGCTAGCTAACATTTAATAGCTGGCTCGCTAGCTAACGTTACATGTACAATCTTAGTATTCGCATCTCAGAGCCATTTGCTTTGCTAGTTATAGCCTAATGTTAGCTAGCTAACATTGAAACTAGTTGGTTAGCTACCTGCAGATTCATGCAGGGTAGTAACGTCATGAGTTGAGATTATGGTTCATTGTTTAGCTAGTTAGCTAGTTAGTTACATGTCTTAACAAAACACTCCATTGTGAAAGTATCCATTTCAATAGAATGTCAATACGACAACTGTTGATAGACGTAGCTGGTACATTTGCTCTGGCTATCTACTCCGATTTCAAAGCACAGGTAAGATAGTCTAGCTAGCTACATTTTCAGATATTACACATTTCTAATTTTGACAAAGTCATTTTCATTTCAAGGTAAAGTGTACTGTTAGCTAGCTAGCTAACGTTAGCTGGCTGGCTCGCTAGCTAACATTACATGTATGATCTTATTATTCATATCTCAGAGACATTTGCTTTGCTATTTATAGCCTAATGTTAGCTAGCTAACATTGAACCTGCTTGGTTAGCTAGATGCAGATTCATGCAGGGTAGTATGGTTCATTGTTTAGCTAGCTAGCTATCTACATGTCTTAACAAAACACTCCACTACGCAAGTAACAATTTCAGGTGCGTTCGTAAATTCATTTTCAGTGCACTTTCATCTGAGTGTGCCAGAGCGCAGAATAAATGATGAATTTTTGAATGCTCAACACCTGTTGAATATGGCCGGTGTCAGCTATCGTTGGCAAAAAGGTGTAATTAAATTGTTGCCAGCAGCGTAGTTACAGTTACCAACGCTCTGGATAACATAAAAACAGCCTAACCAGCTCTGCTAGGGCGAGTAAAATGGTCAGAGTAGGGTGTTCTCTCATTTGTGTCTGGAAGTAGTTAGCCAGTTAGCTTGGGTGCTTTACTGCTGCTGTTAGTACCCGAACACTTGGATCAAGCTTAAAGAGATGGGTGGGGCTAAAGTTTAAGAGGGTGTAGACAAAGAAGATCTCTCCATTAGGTACCAAAACATTCCAAAGGCCATTTTCTCAAAAGTGAGGTTACAAATGTATCAACTTTAAAAGCAGAATTACTTTCCCATTGTTCCTCAAATGCAGTGTATGATATACCATTTAATAGCTCTGTCTCTGCTTTTACCCAATGTAAAAAACACCATTTCAAATTGTACTACATAAGACCGAATCAAGGCGGTCGGTCACACTATTATTTAGTATATGTAAAGACAAGATTACATCAAGAATAGTCTGATGGTTGACAATATTAGCCTATCACTTGTGAATGATATATTATCACTTGTAAATGATGCCTAGCATTATGAAACAATGCCTATTTTTGGTGACTTTTTCAATCATAGTCGCACACCTCATATAGCCTAGCCCATAGGCCTATATGTCTTCAAACTAAGCACATGAAGCCGCTTTACAAGGGGTGTATTGCCTAACTGGCATAAATAAGCAGTGAGTGATTTCAAGTTTGGAGAAGATAATTTTCACCATAAAATGCAACTTTAACCTCTCTAGGCTAGGCGGGACGAATTCGTCCCACCTACGTAACAGCCACGGCTATCCTGTGGCGCGATTTTCAAAACCTTAAAAATCCTATTACTTCAATTTCTCAAACATATGACTATTTTACAGCCATTTAAAGATAAGACTCTCGTTAATCTAACCACACTGTCCGATTTCAAAAAGGCTTTACAACGAAAACAAAACATTAGATTATGTCAGCAGAGTACCAAGCCAGAAATAATCAGACACCCATTTTTCAAGCCATTTACATTTTACATTTTAGTCATTTAGCAGACGCTCTTATCCAGAGCGACTTACAAATTGGTGCATTCACCTATAATATCCAGTGGAACAACCACTTTACAATAGTGCATCTAAATCTTATAAGGGGGGTTAGAAGGATTACCTTATCCTATCCCAGGTATTCCTTGAAGAGGTGGGGTTTCAGGTGTCTCCGGAAGGTGGTGATTGACTCCGCTGTCCTGGCGTCGTGAGGGAGCTTGTTCCACCATTGGGGTGCCAGAGCAGCGAACAGTTTTGACTGGGCTGAGCGGGAACTGTGCTTCCTCAGAGGTAGGGAGGCGAGCAGGCCAGAGGTGGATGAACGGAGTGCCCTTGTTTGGGTGTAGGGGCCTGATCAGAGCCTGAAGGTACGGAGGTGCCGTTCCCCTCACAGCTCCGTAGGCAAGCACCATGGTCTTGTAGCGGATGCGAGCTTCGACTGGAAGCCAGTGGAGAGAGCGGAGGAGCGGGGTGACGTGGAGAGAACTTGGGAAGGTTGAACACCAGACGGGCTGCGGCGTTCTGGATGAGTTGTAGGGGTTTAATGGCACAGGCAGGGAGCCCAGCCAACAGCGAGTTGCAGTAATCCAGACGGGAGATGACAAGTGCGTGGATTAGGACCTGCGCCGCTTCCTGTGTGAGGCAGGGTCGTACTCTGCGAATGTTGTAGAGCATGAACCTACAGGATCGGGTCACCGCCTTGATGTTGGTGGAGAACGACAGGGTGTTGTCCAGGGTCACGCCAAGGCTCTTAGCACTCTGGGAGGAGGACACAAGGGAGTTGTCAACCGTGATGGCGAGATCATGGAACGGGCAGTCCTTCCCGGGAGGAAGAGCAGCTCCGTCTTGCCGAGGTTCAGCTTGAGGTGGTGATCCGTCATCCACACTGATATGTCTGCCAGACATGCAGAGATGCGATTCGCCACCTGGTTGTCAGAAGGGGGAAAGGAGAAGATTAATTGTGTGTCATCTGCATAGCAATGATATGAGAGACCATGTGAGGATATGACAGAGCCAAGTGACTTGGTGTATAGCGAGAATAGGAGTGGGCCAAGAACAGAGCCCTGGGGGACACCAGTGGTGAGAGCACGTGGTGCGGAGACAGATTCTCGCCACGCCACCTGGTAGGAGCGACCTGTCAGGTAGGACGCAATCCAAGCGTGCGCGGTGCCAGAGATGCCCAGCTCGGAGAGGGGTGGAGAGGAGGATCTGATGGTTCACGGTATCAAAGGCAGCAGATAGGTCTAGAAGGATGAGAGCAGAGGAGAGAGAGTTAGCTTTAGCAGTGCGGAGAGCCTCCGTGACACAGAGAAGAGCAGTCTCAGTTGAATGCCCAGTCTTGAAACCTGACTGATTAGGATCAAGAAGGTCATTCTGAGAGAGATAGCAAGAGAGCTGGCCAAGCACGGCGCGTTCAAGAGTTTTTGGAGAGAAAGGAAAGAAGGGATACTGGCCTGTAGTTGTTGACATCGGAGGGATCGAGTGTAGGTTTTTTCAGAAGGGGTGCAACTCTCGCTCTCTTGAAGACGGAAGGGACGTAGCCAGCGGTCAAGGATGCGTTGATGAGCGAGGTGAGGTAGGGGAGAAGGTCTCCGGAAATGGTCTGGAGAAGAGAGGAGGGGATAGGGTCAAGTGGGCAGGTTGTTGGGCGGCCGGCCGTCACAAGACGCGAGATTTCATCTGGAGAGAGAGGGGAGAAAGAGGTCAAAGCACAGGGTAGGGCAGTGTGAGCAGGACCAGCAGTGTCGTTTGACTTAGCAACGAGGATCGGATGTCGTCAACCTTCTTTTCAAAATGGTTGAACGAAGTCATCCGCAGAGAGGGAGGAGGGAGGGGGAGGAGGATTCAGGAGGGAGGAGAAGGTAGCAAAGAGCTTCCTAGGGTTAGAGGCAGATGCTTGGAGTTTAGAGTGGTAGAAAGTGGCTTTAGCAGCAGAGACAGAAGAGGAAAATGTAGAGAGGAGGGAGTGAAAGGATGCCAGGTCCGCAGGGGAGAGCGAGTTTTCCTCCATTTCCGCTCGGCTGCCTGGAGCCCTGTTCTGTGAGCTCGCAGTGAGTCGTCGAGCCACGGAGCAGGAGGGGAGGACCGAGCCGGCCTGGGAGGATAGGGGACAGAGGAAATCAAAGGATGCAGAGAGGGAGGAGAGGAGGGTTGAGGAGGCAGAATCAGGAGATAGGTTGGAGAAGGTTTGAGCAGAGGAAGAGATGATAGGATGGAAGAGGAGAGAGTAGCGGGAGAGAGAGAGCGAAGGTTGGGACGGCGCAATACCATCCGAGTAGGGGAGAGTGAGAAGTGTTGGGTGAGAGTGAGAGGGAAAAGGATACAAAGGTAGTGGTCGGAGACTTGGAGGGGAGTTGCAATGAGATTAGTGGAAGAACAGCATCTAGTAAAGATGAGGTCAAGCGTATTGCCTGCCTTGTGAGTAGGGGGGGGAAGGTGAGAGGGTGAGGTCGAAAGAGGAGAGGAGTGGAAAGAAGGAGGCAGAGAGGAATGAGTCGAAGGTAGACGTGGGGAGGTTAAAGTCACCCAGAACTGTGAGAGGTGAGCCATCCTCAGGAAAGGAACTTATCAAGGCGTCAAGCTCATTGATGAACTCTCCAAGGGAACCTGGAGGGCGATAAATGATAAGGATGTTAAGCTTGAAAGGGCTGGTAACTGTGACAGCATGGAATTCAAATGAGGAGATAGACAGATGGGTCAGGGAGAAAGAGAGAATGTCCACTTGGGAGAGATGAGGATTCCAGTGCCACCACCAGCATATAATGTCACCAAAACCCAGAAGACAGCTAAATGCAGCACTCACCTTTGATGATCTTCATCAGATGACAACCCTAGGACATTGTGTTATACAATACATGCATGTTTTGTTCAATCAAGTTCATATTTATATCAAAAACCAGCTTTTTACATTAGCATGTGACGTTCAGAACTAGCATACCCCCCAAACTTCCGGGGGAATTCGCTAACATTTTACTAAATTACTCACGATAAACGTTCACAAAAAGCATAACAATTATTTTAAGAATTATAGATACAGACCTCCTCTATGCACTCGATATGTCCGATTTTAAAATAGCTTTTTGGTGAAAGCACATTTTGCAATATTCTAAGTACATAGCCCAGGCATCACGGGCTCGCTTATTTAGACACCCGGCAAGTTTAGCACTCACCATAATCATATTTACTATTATAAAATGTCATTACCTTTTGTTGTCTTCGTCAGAATACACACCCAGGACAGCTACTTCAATAACAAATGTTGGTTTGGTCCAAAATAATCCATCGTTATATCCGAATAGCGGCGTTTTGTTCGAAGCGTTCCAGACACTATCCGAAATAGTAAAGAAGTGTCACGCGCTTGGCGCAATTCGTGACAATAAAATTCTAAGTATTCCATTACCGTACGTCGAAGCATGTCAACCGCTGTTTAAAATCAATTTTTACGACATTTTTCTCGTAGAAAAGCCATAATATTCCGACAGGGAATCTCCTTTTCGGCAAACAGAGGAAAAAATCCCAAAGGCGGGGCGGTCGGGGTCGCACGCGCATAAGCTAGTGTCTCTTGATGGGCCACTTGAGAAAGGCGATAATGTGTTTCAGCCTGGGGCTGGAATGACGACATTCTGTTTTTCCCGGGCTCTGAGAGCCTATGGAAGACGTGGGAAGTGTCACGTTAGAGCAGAGATCCTTAGTAAATTATAGAGATGGAAAAGAAGTTCAACAAATGGTCAGACAGGCCACTTCCTGTAAAGGAATCTCTCAGGTTTTGACCTGCCATTTGAGTTCTGTTATACTCACAGACACCATTCAAACAGTTTTAGAAAATTTAGGGTGTTTTCTATCCATATGTAATAAGTATATGCATATTCTAGTTACTGAGTAGGAGTGGTAACCAGATTAAATCGGGTATGTTTTTTATCCAGCCGTGTCAATGCTGGATAAAGGAATGTAAGAAACTCCTGAAATACAGGTGTGCCAAGCTTGTAGCATCATTCCAAAGAAGTCTCGAGGCTGTAAACGCTGCCAAAGGTGCTTCAACAAATTACTGAGGAAAGGGTTTGGGTGCTTATGTAAATGTGATATTTAAGATTTTTATCTTTTATCAATCCCCCCCAAAAAAAATGTTTCTTTGTCATTATGAGGTAGATTGTGTAGATTGATGAGGGGGAAAACTATTGAAACAATTTTAGAATAAGGCTGTAATGTGGCAAAATGTTGAAAATGTCTATTGGTCTGAATACTTTCCCAAAGCACTCTATATAGCTAGCTGGCTTGCTTCCTCATTTGACTAAATTATTTGCTCAAGCTAGAAGCAACCTAGCTAGCTACATAACACATGTTCTAGATACTGAGCTACTGTTAGCCAATGTGAGATAAGTGAAAATGTTTAATACAACAGCAGGTAAATGTGTGGCTATGGTGGCCCCTGCTTGGCTAGCTACCTGGCTAGCAAAAATGCTGTCTAGCTAGCTTTGGATAACTTAGTCAAAGCTGGCTAAAAACATTTGTAGTAACCACCAGGCCAGGTACAAATTTGTCATAATGTATTTATTCACCTTAGCCAGCTAAAACATTTTAATCAAACCGCTTTACATTTTTGGTCCATGACACTGTCAGTTCTCCTCAGCTGTACAACCTCTGGCACCAAAACGTTTTGGATGGTTTTAAAAGCCACCAGTGTTCCTTTGCTAACTAACTAACTACCAATATGAAAATGTTCACTATATTGCACAAATTATAATAATTGGTGACATTTTGTAGGATGTGGTTAATATCATTTTTTGTTAGTAAATATTTTGCAGTTTGAGTACCAAAAACAAATGTTCTCAAAACTGCATGCTGGGTAAATTTTAATGGCGGCGCCATCCACTAACTGTACATTTTTTTTAAAGGATGATATACTTCCTGTATGCGAGTATATTTTTCTCACATTCAATGTTATTTCCAATTAAAATTAAGACACATTTGTTTTTATAATGGTAACGTGTAAATTTACTGTGCTTTACCTTCTAGTTTTAAAACAGCAAAAAGCAAGTAATGATGAATTTTCTGAAAAAATATATAATTGTTTGCCAACCTATCCTGTCCTGACTAATCATGTCAACTGGCAGAACCCTTAAGCTACAAGTCAAACCATTTGCCCCTGTTTTTGGTAAGACATTATTCTTGTTCGTGCGATAGAGAAAAAATGTCATAGTAGGCCTTGATAGCACATCAACCTGTGTACTGAGGAATAGTCAATACAACTGTCTCTCACAGTCTCACAGCTGATATGCTGTGGGATATACATGCAGTTACCCTGAAGCCTAGACTGAGTCTCATGGCAAAAACATTTTACCAGAAGACCAGGAAGTGAATTCTGAGACTGAACAAAACCTGAATGACAAGCATACACACATCAGGTGTGGCAGAGTTTGCACAAGTCATGACATTACACACACACAGACCCCTGCATACTCCCCATTATGCAACAACCACATAAGCACTCAGCGGCTGGAGAAAGAGATGGATGCAGCTCAATAGGGAGGGTGAAACGCCCTTTGGAAAGGGGTTGCTCACTGATGTCCAGCCTTCCGAAACAGCAGAGTTGCCAGGGACAAGGAAGATTAAAACCCAGGGGTGGAATTGATAGGAAAACCCGACTCTGAATCATTACAAAAATAAAGCAGCTGGGGGATATTTGGAACTGCGAGAGACTAAATTGAAAAACTTTATATTTTTATGTTTTCCATGAAAATCACTCTTCCTTGTGGAATAATGAGATACATATTAGTAATGTACATCTAATAATGTCACATGCTGCTAATTGCACTAACAATTTTTCTATCAATTTATTTTTCTGTTTCTCTTTCACAAGTGTAAATGGACTAATATGTTTTGTAGTTATACCTCATTAGATTATGTAAACAGAATAACAAAACACACTCACACGTTCACAAATTATGCATAAACAGGCATCATCAATAGATTAAGTTTTTAACCTGGGTAGGTGGGAGCTTAGCGTAAACCCGTGGTGCACTCCATCAACAGCAGGTGCAGATTTTCAAGAGCGGCAAATTTGAATCCAAAAAATATTAAAAAATTCAAATTTTTAAAAATACAACTATTTTACACCATTTGAAAGATAAATATCTCTTAATTTAACCACGTAAATTTATTGGAAAGCATAAATTAGAGTATGTAGGAAGAAATAAAGAGGTAAGACAGGTACCAAAACCATAAAACCAGCTAAAATGATGCACTCAACCTTTTAAATCATCAGATGACACTCTAGGAATTATGTTGTGGACAACGTATGCATTTTTTAGTTTATATATTTATATAAAAATAACGCAATGATGTTGAGGAAATTTTTTCTCAATAAACAAGAGACAAATTAAATAATTAAAATTAGGAAAACATTGGTAAAATATTATATTAGTTATTTAAAGAATTATAGATTTACATCTCTTGAACGCAATCAAAATTTGCCAGATTTAAAAATAACCTTACTGGGAAATCACACTTTGCAATAATCTGATGCTAATACGCCCGGAAAAATACGCGTATGACATGACCAGACGCCGCGTTGGGGAGATCTAAAACGAAAATACTATGTAAATAATCATTGGGTTTCTTTTGATATTCATCAGATGTACTTCCAGGTATCACAGGTCCATGGAATCATCAAGAAGTTTTGTTCAAAAGCTCATCATTTATGTCAAAAATCATATGCTAGCACATGATGTTTCAGTCGGACTTTCTCAAAACATGAACGAGGAAAAAATATATTCTCGTTCAAACATGTCAAAACGCCAGGTATAGCATAAATCATTAGCTTAACCAGAAATACAGCGTAATATTCAAGGTGGACGAATGCATACTTTTTATAACGTATTCGGAACGA
>NW_025547791.1:5000-122500 GCF_905237065.1 Salmo salar
TGTTACCTGTGTATAGGACCTGTTGTTACCTGTATATGGGACCTGTTGTTACCTGTTGTTACCTGTATATGGGACCTGTTGTTACCTGTTGTTACCTGTATATGGGACCTGTTGTTACCTGTATATGGGACCTGTTGTTACCTGTATATGGGACCTGTTGTTACCTGTATTGGGACCTGTTGTTACCTGTATATGGGACCTGTTGTTACCTGTTGTTACCTGTATATGGGACCTGTTGTTACCTGTATATGGGACCTGTTGTTACCTGTATATGGGACCTGTTGTTACCTGTATATGGGACCTGTTGTTACCTGTATATAGGACCTGTTGTTACCTGTATATGGGACCTGTTGTTACCTGTATATGGGACCTGTTGTTACCTGTATATGGGACCTGTTGTTACCTGTATATGGGACCTGTTGTTACCTGTATATGGGACCTGTTGTTACCTGTATATGGGACCTGTTGTTACCTGTATATGGGACCTGTTGTTACCTGTATATGGGACCTGTTGTTACCTGTATATGGGACCTGTTGTTACCTGTATATGGGACCTGTTGTTACCTGTATATGGGACCTGTTGTTACCTGTATATGGGACCTGTTGTTACCTGTATATGGGACCTGTTGTTACCTGTATATGGGACCTGTTGTTACCTGTATATGGGACCTGTTGTTACCTGTATATGGGACCTGTTGTTACCTGTATATGGGACCTGTTGTTACCTGTATATGGGACCTGTTGTTACCTGTATATGGGACCTGTTGTTACCTGTATATGGGACCTGTTGTTACCTGTATATGGGACCTGTTGTTACCTGTATATGGGACCTGTTGTTACCTGTATATGGGACCTGTTGTTACCTGTATATGGGACCTGTTGTTACCTGTTGTTACCTGTATATGGGACCTGTTGTTACCTGTATATGGACCTGTTGTTACCTGTATATGGGACCTGTTGTTACCTGTATATGGGACCTGTTGTTACCTGTATATGGGGACCTGTTGTTACCTGTATATGGGACCTGTTGTTACCTGTATATGGGACCTGTTGTTACCTGTATATGGGACCTGTTGTTACCTGTATATGGGACCTGTTGTTACCTGTATATGGGACCTGTTGTTACCTGTATATGGGACCTGTTGTTACCTGTATATGGGACCTGTTGTTACCTGTATATGGGACCTGTTGTTACCTGTATATGGGACCTGTTGTTACCTGTATATGGGACCTGTTGTTACCTGTATATGGGACCTGTTGTTACCTGTATATGGGACCTGTTGTTACCTGTATATATGGGACCTGTTGTTACCTGTATATGGGACCTGTTGTTACCTGTATATGGGACCTGTTGTTACCTGTATATGGGACCTGTTGTTACCTGTATATGGGACCTGTTGTTACCTGTATATGGGACCTGTTGTTACCTGTATATGGGACCTGTTGTTACCTGTATATGGGACCTGTTGTTACCTGTATATGGGACCTGTTGTTACCTGTATATGGGACCTGTTGTTACCTGTATATGGGACCTGTTGTTACCTGTATATGGGACCTGTTGTTCTGACCTGTTGTTACCTGTATATGGGACCTGTTGTTGGACCTGTTGTTACCTGTATATGGGACCTGTTGTTACCTGTATATGGGACCTGTTGTTACCTGTATATGGGACCTGTTGTTACCTGTATATGGGACCTGTTGTTACCTGTATATGGGACCTGTTGTTACCTGTATATGGGACCTGTTGTTACCTGTTGTTACCTGTATATGGGGACCTGTTGTTACCTGTATATGGGACCTGTTGTTACCTGTATATGGGACCTGTTGTTACCTGTATATGGGACCTGTTGTTACGACCTGTTGTTACCTGTATATGGGACCTGTTGTTACCTGTTGTTACCTGTATATGGGACCTGTTGTTACCTGTATATGGGACCTGTTGTTACCTGTATATGGGACCTGTTGTTACCTGTTGTTACCTGTATATGGGACCTGTTGTTACCTGTTGTTACCTGTATATGGGACCTGTTGTTACCTGTATATGGGACCTGTTGTTACCTGTATATGGGACCTGTTGTTACCTGTATATGGGACCTGTTGTTACCTGTATATGGGACCTGTTGTTACCTGTATATGGGACCTGTTGTTACCTGTATATGGGACCTGTTGTTACCTGTATATGGGACCTGTTGTTACCTGTATATGGGACCTGTTGTTACCTGTATATGGGACCTGTTGTTACCTGTATATGGGTGACCTGTTGTTACCTGTATATGGGACCTGTTGTTACCTGTATATGGGACCTGTTGTTACCTGTATATGGGACCTGTTGTTACCTGTATATGGGACCTGTTGTTACCTGTATATGGGACCTGTTGTTACCTGTATATGGGACCTGTTGTTACCTGTATATGGGACCTGTTGTTACCTGTATATGGGACCTGTTGTTACCTGTATATGGGACCTGTTGTTACCTGTATATGGGACCTGTTGTTACCTGTATATGGGACCTGTTGTTACCTGTATATGGGACCTGTTGTTACCTGTATATGGGACCTGTTGTTACCTGTATATGGGACCTGTTGTTACCTGTATATGGGGTGTACCTGTTGTTACCTGTATATGGGTGTTACCTGTTGTTACCTGTATATGGGACCTGTTGTTACCTGTATATGGGACCTGTTGTTACCTGTATATGGGACCTGTTGTTACCTGTATATGGGACCTGTTGTTACCTGTATATGGGACCTGTTGTTACCTGTATATGGGACCTGTTGTTACCTGTATATGGGACCTGTTGTTACCTGTATATGGGACCTGTTGTTACCTGTATATGGGACCTGTTGTTACCTGTATATGGGACCTGTTGTTACCTGTATATGGGACCTGTTGTTTTATGACCTGTTGTTACCTGTATATGGGACCTGTTGTTTTACCTGTTGTTACCTGTATATGGGACCTGTTGTTACCTGTATATGGGACCTGTTGTTACCTGTATATGGGGTACCTGTTGTTACCTGTATATGGGACCTGTTGTTACCTGTATATGGGACCTGTTGTTACCTGTATATGGGACCTGTTGTTACCTGTATATGGGACCTGTTGTTACCTGTATATGGGACCTGTTGTTACCTGTATATGGGACCTGTTGTTACCTGTATATGGGACCTGTTGTTACCTGTATATGGGACCTGTTGTTACCTGTATATGGGACCTGTTGTTACCTGTATATGGGACCTGTTGTTACCTGTATATGGGACCTGTTGTTACCTGTATATGGGACCTGTTGTTACCTGTATATGGGACCTGTTGTTTGGGACCTGTTGTTACCTGTATATGGGACCTGTTGTTACCTGTATATGGGACCTGTTGTTACCTGTATATGGGACCTGTTGTTACCTGTATATGGGACCTGTTGTTACTGTGGACCTGTTGTTACCTGTATATGGGACCTGTTGTTACCTGTATATGGGACCTGTTGTTACCTGTATATGGGACCTGTTGTTACCTGTATATGGGACCTGTTGTTACCTGTATATGGGACCTGTTGTTTATATGGACCTGTTGTTACCTGTATATGGGACCTGTTGTTCTGGACCTGTTGTTACCTGTATATGGGACCTGTTGTTACCTGTATATGGGACCTGTTGTTACCTGTATATGGGACCTGTTGTTACCTGTATATGGGACCTGTTGTTACCTGTATATGGGACCTGTTGTTACCTGTATATGGGACCTGTTGTTACCTGTTTGGACCTGTTGTTACCTGTATATGGGACCTGTTGTTACCTGTATATGGGACCTGTTGTTCCGACCTGTTGTTACCTGTATATGGGACCTGTTGTTACCTGTATATGGGACCTGTTGTTACCTGTTGTTACCTGTATATGGGACCTGTTGTTACCTGTATATGGGACCTGTTGTTACCTGTATATGGGACCTGTTGTTACCTGTATATGGGACCTGTTGTTACCTGTATATGGGACCTGTTGTTACCTGTTGTTACCTGTATATGGGACCTGTTGTTACCTGTATATGGGACCTGTTGTTACCTGTATATGGGACCTGTTGTTACCTGTATATGGGGACCTGTTGTTACCTGTATATGGGACCTGTTGTTACCTGTATATGGGACCTGTTGTTACCTGTATATGGGACCTGTTGTTACCTGTATATGGGACCTGTTGTTACCTGTATATGGGACCTGTTGTTACCTGTATATGGGACCTGTTGTTACCTGTATATGGGACCTGTTGTTACCTGTATATGGGACCTGTTGTTACCTGTATATGGGACCTGTTGTTACCTGTATATGGGACCTGTTGTTACCTGTATATGGGACCTGTTGTTACCTGTATATGGGACCTGTTGTTACCTGTATATGGGACCTGTTGTTACCTGTATATGGGACCTGTTGTTACCTGTATATGGGACCTGTTGTTACCTGTATATGGGACCTGTTGTTACCTGTATATGGGACCTGTTGTTACCTGTATATGGGGGTACCTGTTGTTACCTGTATATGGGACCTGTTGTTACCTGTATATGGGACCTGTTGTTACCTGTATATGGGACCTGTTGTTACCTGTATATGGGACCTGTTGTTACCTGTATATGGGACCTGTTGTTACCTGTATATGGGACCTGTTGTTACCTGTATATGGGACCTGTTGTTACCTGTATATGGGACCTGTTGTTACCTGTATATGGGACCTGTTGTTACCTGTATATGGGACCTGTTGTTACCTGTATATGGGACCTGTTGTTACCTGTATATGGGACCTGTTGTTACCTGTATATGGGACCTGTTGTTACCTGTATATGGGACCTGTTGTTACCTGTATATGGGACCTGTTGTTACCTGTATATGGGACCTGTTGTTACCTGTATATGGGACCTGTTGTTACCTGTATATGGGACCTGTTGTTACCTGTATATGGGACCTGTTGTTACCTGTATATGGGACCTGTTGTTACCTGTATATGGGACCTGTTGTTACCTGTATATGGGACCTGTTGTTACCTGTATATGGGACCTGTTGTTACCTGTATATGGGACCTGTTGTTACCTGTATATGGGACCTGTTGTTCCGATTGGACCTGTTGTTACCTGTATATGGGACCTGTTGTTACCTGTATATGGGACCTGTTGTTACCTGTATATGGGACCTGTTGTTCTTGGGACCTGTTGTTACCTGTATATGGGACCTGTTGTTACCTGTATATGGGACCTGTTGTTACCTGTATATGGGACCTGTTGTTACCTGTTGTTACCTGTATATGGGACCTGTTGTTACCTGTTGTTACCTGTATATGGGACCTGTTGTTACCTGTTGTTACCTGTATATGGGACCTGTTGTTACCTGTATATGGGACCTGTTGTTACCTGTATATGGGACCTGTTGTTACCTGTTGTTACCTGTATATGGGACCTGTTGTTAGTAACATAATGAAGTCCTCTCCAATAATGTTTTTGTGTTTATTTCAGCGACGACTAGAGCCACTTCTCTGAGCGAGAGTAACCCCAGAGATCGAAGGTCAGTACAGCTCTGTTTAACTGAGTCAAGACAACACACATCCTACACTATCTATATTGGTATATTTCTATCTCTCTGTTGATACAGGTAACTGCCAAAATGAGAGAAAATAAAACATTTGATTAAATGAGGGATACAAAGTATGTGTTTCCACACAGGTGTGTTCTCCTGAGTTAATTAAGAAATTGAATATCCCATCATGCTTAGGGTCATGTATTAAAAACCGCCCTGTCGTCCATTAGTTTTTGCTACCATGGATAGAGGAAGAGATCTCAGTGACTTTGAAAGAGGGGTCTGAAAGGAACAATAGGGGGGTTTACTGTGTGTGTGTGTGTGTGTGTGTGTGTGTGTGTGTGTGTGTGTGTGTGTGTGTGTGTGTGTGTGTGTGTGTGTGTGTGTGTGTGTGTGTGTGTGTGTGTCTCTGTGTCAGTCACCAAATCTCAACCCAATTGAACACTTATGGGAGGTTCTGGAACGTTTCCTGAGATGGCGTCTTCCACCACCATTAAAAAAAATATGGAATTTATCTTGGAAGAATGTTATCTCATCCCTCCAATAGAGTTCCAGACACTTCTAGAATCTATACCAAGGTACATTGAAGCTGTCCTGGTCAGCTCATTATGGTAGCCCAATACCCTATTAAAGGGTAGGGTTAAAGGGTAGGGTTAAAGGGTTAAAGGGTAGGGTTAAAGGGTAGGGTTAAAGGGTAGGGTTAAAGGGTAGGGTTAAAGGGTAGGGTTAAAGGGTAGGGTTAAAGGGTAGGGTTAAAGGGAAGGGTTAAAGGGTAGGGTTAAAGGGAAGGGTAGGGTTAAAGGAAAGGGTTAAAGGGTAGGGTTAAAGGGTAGGGTTAAAGGGTAGGGTTAAAGGGTAGGGTTAAAGGGTAGGGTTAAAGGGAAGGGTTAAAGGGAAGGGTTAAAGGGTTAAAGGGAAGGGTTAAAGGGTAGGGTTAAAGGGTTAAAGGGTAGGGTTAAAGGGTAGGGTTAAAGGGTAGGGTTAAAGGGTTAAAGGGTAGGGTTAAAGGGAAGGGTTAAAGGGTAGGGTTAAAGGGAAGGGTTAAAGGGAAGGGTTAAAGGGAAGGGTTAAAGGGTAGGGTTAAAGGGTAGGGTTAAAGGTTAGGGTTAAAGGGAAGGGTTAAAGGGAAGGGTTAAAGGGAAGGGTTAAAGGGTAGGGTTAAAGGGAAGGGTTAAAGGGTTGAAGGGTAGGGTTAAAGGGAAGGGTTAAAGGGTTAAAGGGTAGGGTTAAAGGGTTAAAGGGAAGGGTTAAAGGGAAGGGTTAAAGGGTTAAAGGGAAGGGTTAAAGGGAAGGGTTAAAGGGTAGGGTTAAAGGGTAGGGTTAAAGGGTAAAAGGGTAGGGTTAAAGGGTAGGGTTAAAGGGAAGGGTTAAAGGGTAGGGTTAAAGGGTAGGGTTAAAGGGTAGGGTTAAAGGGTAGGGTTGAAGGGTTAAAGGGAAGGGTTAAAGGGTAGGGTTAAAGGGTAGGGTTAAAGGGAAGGGTTAAAGGGAAGGGTTAAAGGGTAGGGTTAAAGGGTAGGGTTGAAGGGTTAAAGGGAAGGGTTAAAGGGTAGGGTTAAAGGGTAGGGTTAAAGGGTAGGGTTAAAGGGTAGGGTTAAAGGGAAGGGTTAAAGGGAAGGGTTAAAGGGAAGGGTTAAAGGGTTAAAGGGTAGGGTTAAAGGGTTAAAGGGTAGGGTTAAAGGGTAGGGTTAAAGGGAAGGGTTAAAGGGTTAAAGGGTAGGGTTAAAGGGTAGGGTTAAAGGGAAGGGTTAAAGGGTAGGGTTGAAGGGTTAAAGGGTAGGGTTAAAGGGAAGGGTTGAAGGGTTAAAGGGTAGGGTTAAAGGGAAGGGTTAAAGGGTAGGGTTAAAGGGAAGGGTTAAAGGGTAGGGTTAAAGGGTAGGGTTAAAGGGAAGGGTTAAAGGGTAGGGTTGAAGGGTTAAAGGGTAGGGTTAAAGGGAAGGGTTAAAGGGTAGGGTTAAAGGGAAGGGTTAAAGGGTAGGGTTAAAGGGAAGGGTTAAAGGGTAGGGTTAAAGGGAAGGGTTAAAGGGTAGGGTTAAAGGGTAGGGTTAAAGGGTTAAAGGGAAGGGTTAAAGGGTAGGGTTGAAGGGTTAAAGGGTAGGGTTAAAGGGAAGGGTTAAAGGGAAGGGTTAAAGGGTAGGGTTAAAGGGTAGGGTTGAAGGGTTAAAGGGTAGGGTTAAAGGGAAGGGTTAAAGGGAAGGGTTAAAGGGTAGGGTTAAAGGGAAGGGTTAAAGGGTAGGGTTGAAGGGTTAAAGGGAAGGGTTAAAGGGAAGGGTTAAAGGGTAGGGTTAAAGGGTTAAAGGGAAGGGTTAAAGGGTAGGGTTAAAGGGAAGGGTTAAAGGGAAGGGTTAAAGGGTAGGGTTAAAGGGTAGGGTTAAAGGGTTAAAGGGAAGGGTTGAAGGGTAGGGTTAAAGGGTTAAAGGGAAGGGTTAAAGGGAAGGTAGCATAAAGGGAACCACGTGTAAAATATGTATTTGCGTTAGTATAGACATCAAATGTCCCAATGCAAAGTTACACCTCACTTTTCTATTTATTTTTTTGGTAAGAAATAAACAAAGAATGTCGAAGTCATGTCGGATAAAAAAAATTACAAAAATTCTTCCCCGGGCTGTGATGTAATATGGAGGACCCAGCAGGCCAGCCTATTCCCTATAAATGTAAACACCAACAGAAATCACTTCAAATGTATTACTTCAAATTAAACTGCAAAAATGTTTGCACTCGTGACTACTGGTTTCAATTGCATTTCCTGCCAAACCTACAGTTAGGTAGATAGATTCCAGATGTCAGCTAGCAGTAAGCCAAGGTGGAAAAAGTTACAAAAGTCATGTAGCTCCTACTTCAGAGAAAATCCCCGAGAGGTCGCCCCAAAAAAAGAACACAGATGAAGAACTACACAATTAGAGCAAGCAGGTATCCTTTTCTATAGTGCATTGTGGGTCGTTTAAAAAAAAAATATATATATATATATATATATATATCCTCCTCTGAAGCCTTGTCTACTGTAGCCCCTCCTCCTCTGTAGCCTAGTCTACTGTAGCCCCTCCTCCTCTGAAGCCTTGTCTACTGTAGCCCCTCCTCCTCTGAAGAAATAAGTTAAATAAATATGTTAATAACTCCAAAACATAACTATGTAACCAGATGTTGACTAAAACTTTTTAACAACATTGTTGTTGTTACATTGGTGAGTTAAAACTCGTGCTTCCTGCTGGGGGGGGTTGGAACTGATTCAGGGAACGAAACCAGGAAATGAACAGAGGAACAGAATCAGAACCAGAAACTAAAGTGTTCTATACTGTTCCGTAACAGAACCGTTATTTTAAAATCATCGGAACCGGTTAATAACTCTTTTACTTAACCAGACATTTTATTTTCAGTCCCGCAAAAATGGCAAACAACGTGCTTTATGCAAAGCTCTCAGTCTGTCAGCCAGTTAAACTTATTCCAGCGTCTGCCTGCCAGCTGGAAATCCTTGCTTGTGTGTACGTGTGTAGGCGACCCGCCCCTCCTCCTCTGAAGCCTTGTCTACTGTAGCCCCTCCCCCTCTGAAGCCTTGTCTACTGTAGCCCCTCCTCCTCTGAAGCCTTGTCTACTGTAGCCCCTCCTCCTCTGTAGCCTAGTCTACTGTAGCCCCTCCTCCTCTGTAGCCTAGTCTACTGTAGCCCCTCCTCCTCTGAAGCCTTGTCTACTGTAGCCCCTCCTCCTCTGAAGCCTTGTCTACTGTAGCCCCTCCTCCTCTGTAGCCTAGTCTACTGTAGCCCCTCCTCCTCTGTAGCCTAGTCTACTGTAGCCCCTCCTCCTCTGAAGCCTTGTCTACTGTAGCCCCTCCTCCTCTGAAGCCTAGTCTACTGTAGCCCCTCCCCCTCTGAAGCCTAGTCTACTGTAGCCCCTCCCCCTCTGAAGCCTAGTCTACTGTAGCCCCTCCCCCTCTGAAGCCTAGTCTACTGTAGCCCCTCCCCTCTGAAGCCTAGTCTACTGTAGCCCCTCCCCTCTGAAGCCTTGTCTACTGTAGCCCCTCCACCTCTGAAGCCTTGTCTACTGTAGCCCCTCCTCCTCTGAAGCCTAGTCTACTGTAGCCCCTCCCCTCTGAAGCCTTGTCTACTGTAGCCCCTCCCCCTCTGAAGCCTCGTCTACTGTAGCCCCTCCCCTCCGTAGCCTCGTCTACTGTAGCCCCTCCCCTCCGTAGCCTCGTCTACTGTAGCCCCTCCCCTCCGAAGCCTCGTCTACTGTAGCCCCTCCCCTCTGTAGCCTAGTCTACTGTAGCCCCTCCCCCTCTGTAGCCTAGTCTACTGTAGCCCCTCCCCTCTGTAGCCTAGTCTACTGTAGCCCCTCCCCCTCTGTAGCCTAGTCTACTGTAGCCCCTCCCCCTCCGTAGCCTAGTCTACTGTAGCCCCTCCCCCTCCGTAGCCTAGTCTACTGTAGCCCCTCCCCTCTGTAGTCTAGTCTACTGTAGCCCCTCCCCCTCTGTAGTCTAGTCTACTGTAGCCCCTCTGTAGTCTAGTCTACTGTAGCCCCTCCCCTCTGTAGCCTAGTCTACTGTAGCCCCTCCCCTCTGTAGCCTAGTCTACTGTAGCCCCTCCCCTCTGTAGTCTAGTCTACTGTAGCCCCTCTGTAGTCTAGTCTACTGTAGCCCCTCCCCTCTGTAGCCTAGTCTACTGTAGCCCCTCCCCCTCTGTAGCCGAGTCTACTGTAGCCCTCCCCTCTGTAGCCTAGTCTACTGTAGCCCCTCCCCTCTGTAGCCGAGTCTACTGTAGCCCCTCCCCCTCTGTAGCCGAGTCTACTGTAGCCCCTCCTCCTCTGAAGCAGCGTCTACTGTAGCCCCTCCCCCTCTGATGACGTTACAAACGTGATTGAGAAATTAGGGAAATTAGGGAAAGAGATGCTAGTTAAGGATGGATTCATGAACTAACGTTCGGTCTGGTCCAGCGTTAAGCCGACTCTGATAGAAGCCGCTCCTCCGTAGGTATAATTCAGATTAATGCATGTCATAACAAGGTGCCCAGGGCTTCAAGCCAAGCTTCCTCCGCCCTCTCTCACTCTCTCCCCTCCCGCTACATGGCAGTCTCATCTCTCGCCCTTCACTGGTCTGTCCAACACTGGTCTGTCCATAGTGACTGGTCTGTCCATAGTGACTGGTCTGTCCTACACTGGTCTGTCCATAGTGACTAGTCTGTCCTACACTGGTCTGTCCATAGTGACTGGTCTGTCCTACACTGGTCTGTCCATAGTGACTGGTCTGTCCTACACTGGTCTGTCCATAGTGACTAGTCTGTCCTACACTGGTCTGTCCATAGTGACTGGTCTGTCCATAGTGACTGGTCTGTCCAACACTGGTCTGTCCATAGTGACTGGTCTGTCCTACACTGGTCTGTCCAACACTGGTCTGTCCATAGTGACTGGTCTGTCCATAGTGACTGGTCTGTCCTACACTGGTCTGTCCATAGTGACTGGTCTGTCCATAGTGACTGGTCTGTCCATAGTGACTGGTCTGTCCTACACTGGTCTGTCCATAGTGACTGGTCTGTCCTACACTGGTCTGTCCATAGTGACTGGTCTGTCCATAGTGACTGGTCTGTCCATAGTGACTGGTCTGTCCTACACTGGTCTGTCCATAGTGACTGGTCTGTCCATAGTGACTGGTCTGTCCATAGTGACTGGTCTGTCCTACACTGGTCTGTCCATAGTGACTGGTCTGTCCAACACTGGTCTGTCCATAGTGACTGGTCTGTCCATAGTGACTGGTCTGTCCTACACTGGTCTGTCCATAGTGACTGGTCTGTCCTACACTGGTCTGTCCATAGTGACTGGTCTGTCCATAGTGACTGGTCTGTCCTACACTGGTCTGTCCATAGTGACTGGTCTGTCCAACACTGGTCTGTCCATAGTGACTGGTCTGTCCATAGTGACTGGTCTGTCCATAGTGACTGGTCTGTCCTACACTGGTCTGTCCATAGTGACTGGTCTGTCCATAGTGACTGGTCTGTCCAACACTGGTCTGTCCATAGTGACTGGTCTGTCCTACACTGGTCTGTCCAACACTGGTCTGTCCATAGTGACTGGTCTGTCCAACACTGGTCTGTCCATAGTGACTGGCTGTCCTACACTGGTCTGTCCAACACTGGTCTGTCCATAGTGACTGGTCTGTCCATAGTGACTGGTCTGTCCATAGTGACTGGTCTGTCCATAGTGACTGGTCTGTCCAACACTGGTCTGTCCATAGTGACTGGTCTGTCCTACACTGGTCTGTCCATAGTGACTGGTCTGTCCTACACTGGTCTGTCCATAGTGACTGGTCTGTCCATAGTGACTGGTCTGTCCATAGTGACTGGCTGTCCAACACTGGTCTGTCCATAGTGACTGGTCTGTCCATAGTGACTGGTCTGTCCAACACTGGTCTGTCCATAGTGACTGGTCTGTCCAACACTGGTCTGTCCATAGTGACTGGTCTGTCCATAGTGACTGGTCTGTCCATAGTGACTGGTCTGTCCATAGTGACTGGTCTGTCCAACACTGGTCTGTCCATAGTGACTGGTCTGTCCAACACTGGTCTGTCCAACACTGGTCTGTCCATAGTGACTGGTCTGTCCAACACTGGTCTGTCCATAGTGACTGGTCTGTCCAACACTGGTCTGTCCATAGTGACTGGTCTGTCCTACACTGGTCTGTCCATAGTGACTGGTCTGTCCATAGTGACTGGTCTGTCCATAGTGACTGGTCTGTCCATAGTGACTGGTCTGTCCTACACTGGTCTGTCCATAGTGACTGGTCTGTCCTACACTGGTCTGTCCTACACTGGTCTGTCCATAGTGACTGGTCTGTCCATAGTGACTGGTCTGTCCTACACTGGTCTGTCCATAGTGACTGGTCTGTCCATAGTGACTGGTCTGTCCAACACTGGTCTGTCCATAGTGACTGGTCTGTCCATAGTGACTGGTCTGTCCAACACTGGTCTGTCCATAGTGACTGGCTGTCCTACACTGGTCTGTCCAACACTGGTCTGTCCATAGTGACTGGTCTGTCCAACACTGGTCTGTCCATAGTGACTGGTCTGTCCATAGTGACTGGTCTGTCCAACACTGGTCTGTCCATAGTGACTGGCTGTCCTACACTGGTCTGTCCAACACTGGTCTGTCCATAGTGACTGGTCTGTCCAACACTGGTCTGTCCATAGTGACTGGTCTGTCCATAGTGACTGGTCTGTCCAACACTGGTCTGTCCATAGTGACTGGTCTGTCCAACACTGGTCTGTCCATAGTGACTGGTCTGTCCTACACTGGTCTGTCCATAGTGACTGGTCTGTCCATAGTGACTGGTCTGTCCATAGTGACTGGCTGTCCAACACTGGTCTGTCCATAGTGACTGGTCTGTCCATAGTGACTGGTCTGTCCAACACTGGTCTGTCCATAGTGACTGGTCTGTCCATAGTGACTGGTCTGTCCAACACTGGTCTGTCCATAGTGACTGGTCTGTCCATAGTGACTGGTCTGTCCAACACTGGTCTGTCCATAGTGACTGGTCTGTCCAACACTGGTCTGTCCATAGTGACTGGTCTGTCCAACACTGGTCTGTCCATAGTGACTGGCTGTCCAACACTGGTCTGTCCATAGTGACTGGTCTGTCCAACACTGATCTGTCCATAGTGACTGGTCTGTCCAACACTGATCTGTCCATAGTGATTGGCTGCACAGTGAGTGTGTTTGTCTGTCATTGTGAGGCTTAATGACTTTCCTATACAGAAAAAAACTAATTTCAGAGGTTTCAAAAGGGACAGAAAGGAACTATAAATAAACCGGTACTTTTTGGGGTTCAGAACCGGTACAGAACTCTGTTTTGCTGGTTGGAACAGTGGAACGGTTCTGTTCAGGAAAATAATAATTTGTGTGCCAACCCCTTTTCCTACCCGTTAAAACACTATGTAAGTGTTTCCTTTATTTTGGCAGTTATCTGTATATATCTTTATTTTCTATTTCTCTATCAGGTTGATATCCTCTCTATGTTGTCCTAGCTCTATGATGATATCTTCTCTATGTTGTCCTAGCTCTATGATGATATCTTCTCTATGTTGTCCTACCTAGCTCTATGATGATATCCTCCATGTTGTCCTAGCTCTATGATGAAATACTTCTCTATGTTGTCCTAGCTCTATGATGATATCCTCTCTATGTTGTCCTAGCTCTATGATGATATCTTCTCTGTTGTCCTAGCTCTATGATGATATCCTCTATGTTGTCCTAGCTCTATGATGATTTCCTCTGTTGTCCTAGCTCTATGATGATTTCCTCTCTATGTTGTCCTAGCTCTATGATGATTACCTCTCTATGTTGTCCTAGCTCTATGATGGTATCCTCTCTATGTTGTCCTAGGTCTATGATGATATCCTCTATGTTGTCCTAGCTCTATGATGATTTCCTCTCTATGTTGTCCTAGCTCTATGATGATTTCCTCTCTGTTGTCCTAGCTCTATGATGGTATCCTCTCTATGTTGTCCTAGCTCTATGATGGTATCCTCTCTATGTTGTCCTAGCTCTATGATGATATCCTCTATGTTGTCCTAGCTCTATGATGATTTCCTCTCTATGTTGTCCTAGCTCTATGATGATATCCTCTCTATGTTGTCGTAGCTCTATGCTCATGTCCTCTATGTGTTGTATCTCTACGCCAGGCGTCCAGAGATCACCATCCTTTCAGCAGAGCCACTGGTGTCTAATACCTGGTTCCCCGGGGCTTCTGGGGATTCCCTCCTCCTCCTCCTCCCGCCGCTCAGATCTGGGGCAGTAGTATACCTCCTACTATACAGGTAACTAACCCTCCTCCCACCACTATGATCTGGGGCAGTAGTATACCTCCTACTATACAGGTAACTACCCCTCCTCCCACCACTATGATCTGGGGCAGTAGTATACCACCTACTATACAGGTAACTACCCCTCCTCCCACCACTATGATCTGGGGCAGTAGTATACCTCCTACTATACAGGTAACTACCCCTCCTCCCACCACTATGATCTGGGGCAGTAGTATACCTCCTACTATACAGGTAACTACCCCTCCTCCCACCACTATGATCTGGGGCAGTAGTATACCTCCTACTATACAGGTAACTAACCCTCCTCCCACCACTATGATCTGGGGCAGTAGTATACCTCCTACTATACAGGTAACTAACCCTCCTCCCACCACTATGATCTGGGGCAGTAGTATACCTCCTACTATACAGGTAACTAACCCTCCTCCCACCACTATGATCTGGGGCAGTAGTATACCTCCTACTATACAGGTAACTACCCCTCCTCCTCCCACCACTATGATCTGGGGCAGTAGTATACCTCCTACTATACAGGTAACTACCCCTCCTCCTCCCACCACTATGATCTGGGGCAGTAGTATACCTCCTACTATACAGGTAACTACCCCTCCTCCCACCACTATGATCTGGGGCAGTAGTATACCTCCTACTATACAGGTAACTACCCCTCCTCCTCCCACCACTATGATCTGGGGCAGTAGTATACCACCTACTATACAGGTAACTAACCCCTCCTCCTCCCACCACTATGATCTGGGGCAGTAGTATACCTCCTACTATACAGGTAACTACCCCTCCTCCCACCACTATGATCTGGGGCAGTAGTATACCTCCTACTATACAGGTAACTACCCCTCCTCCCACCACTATGATCTGGGGCAGTAGTATACCTCCTACTATACAGGTAACTACCCCTCCTCCCACCACTATGATCTGGGGCAGTAGTATACCTCCTACTATACAGGTAACTACCCCTCCTCCTCCCACCACTATGATCTGGGGCAGTAGTATACCTCCTACTATACAGGTAACTACTCCTCCTCCCACCACTATGATCTGGGGCAGTAGTATACCTCCTACTATACAGGTAACTACCCCTCCTCCTCCTCCCACCACTATGATCTGGGGCAGTAGTATACCTCCTACTATACAGGTAACTACCCCTCCTCCTCCCACCACTATGATCTGGGGCAGTAGTATACCTCCTACTATACAGGTAACTACCCCCCTCCTCCTCCCACCACTATGATCTGGGGCAGTAGTATACCTCCTACTATACAGGTAACTACCCTCCTCCTCCCACCACTATGATCTGGGGCAGTAGTATACCTCCTACTATACAGGTAACTACCCCTCCTCCCACCACTATGATCTGGGGCAGTAGTATACCTCCTACTATACAGGTAACTACCCCTCCTCCTCCCACCACTATGATCTGGGGCAGTAGTATACCTCCTACTATACAGGTAACTACCCCTCCTCCTCCCACCACTATGATCTGGGGCAGTAGTATACCTCCTACTATACAGGTAACTACCCTCCTCCTCCCACCACTATGATCTGGGGCAGTAGTATACCTCCTACTATACAGGTAACTACCCCCCTCCTCCCACCACTATGATCTGGGGCAGTAGTATACCTCCTACTATACAGGTAACTACCCCTCCTCCCACCACTATGATCTGGGGCAGTAGTATACCTCCTACTATACAGGTAACTACCCTCCTCCCACCACTATGATCTGGGGCAGTAGTATACCTCCTACTATACAGGTAACTACCCCTCCTCCCACCACTATGATCTGGGGCAGTAGTATACCTCCTACTATACAGGTAACTACCCCTCCTCCTCCTCCTCCCACCACTATGATCTGGGGCAGTAGTATACCTCCTACTATACAGGTAACTACCCCTCCTCCCACCACTATGATCTGGGGCAGTAGTATACCTCCTACTATACAGGTAACTACCCCTCCTCCCACCACTATGATCTGGGGCAGTAGTATACCTCCTACTATACAGGTAACTACCCCTCCTCCTCCTCCTCCCACCACTATGATCTGGGGCAGTAGTATACCACCTACTATACAGGTAACTACCCCTCCTCCTCCCACCACTATGATCTGGGGCAGTAGTATACCTCCTACTATACAGGTAACTACCCCTCCTCCTCCTCCTCCCACCACTATGATCTGGGGCAGTAGTATACCTCCTACTATACAGGTAACTACCCCTCCTCCTCCTCCCACCACTATGATCTGGGGCAGTAGTATACCTCCTAATATACAGGTAACTACCCTCCTCCCACCACTATGATCTGGGGCAGTAGTATACCTCCTACTATACAGGTAACTACCCCTCCTCCCACCACTATGATCTGGGGCAGTAGTATACCTCCTACTATACAGGTAACTACCCCTCCTCCTCCTCCCACCACTATGATCTGGGGCAGTAGTATACCTCCTACTATACAGGTAACTACCCCTCCTCCTCCTCCCACCACTATGATCTGGGGCAGTAGTATACCTCCTACTATACAGGTAACTACACCCTCCTCCCACCACTATGATCTGGGGCAGTAGTATACCTCCTACTATACAGGTAACTAACCCTCCTCCTCCCACCACTATGATCTGGGGCAGTAGTATACCACCTACTATACAGGTAACTACCCCTCCTCCTCCCACCACTATGATCTGGGGCAGTAGTATACCTCCTACTATACAGGTAACTACCCCTCCTCCCACCACTATGATCTGGGGCAGTAGTATACCTCCTACTATACAGGTAACTAACCCTCCTCCCACCACTATGATCTGGGGCAGTAGTATACCTCTACTATACAGGTAACTAACCCTCCTCCCACCACTATGATCTGGGGCAGTAGTATACCTCCTACTATACAGGTAACTAACCCTCCTCCCACCACTATGATCTGGGGCAGTAGTATACCTCCTACTATACAGGTAACTACCCCTCCTCCCACCACTATGATCTGGGGCAGTAGTATACCTCCTACTATACAGGTAACTAACCCTCCTCCCACCACTATGATCTGGGGCAGTAGTATACCTCCTACTATACAGGTAACTAATCCTGAATGTTGGTTTTCCGTCAATTTGTTGTCGAGGGGAATTTCATATTATTATGTGACTACAGCCTGGGTCTATTATAATCACATCACATTGTGATGTCATGATGTGGGACAAAAGTATCGTTTCATTTTTTTTAATTTCACTTTTTGTTGGGGTGTTGGGGGGGATTGGCCAATAGGGAGAAAAACCTTCGTATATGACAGTGTTTTATGATAATCACGATAGACGAAGGTTGACATAGCCCAACCCTAGTAAAGACCTGTCATGGTTTTATAATTCCTCTGTAAATATGTCCCCTGTGTTTATCACTCTCTGGGGTCGATCGGATGACTTGCAGTAATCTGTGCTCTTTCGTGATGTGAGTCATGAATAGTTTTGTTGACAATTTTGTTTTCCTCCCTGGCTCTTCCTCCCTCCCCTCCACCTCCCAGCCTCCCCCCCTCCTATGATGAGGTGATTAGAGAGAAGAGACAGGAACAGGATCAAGTGTTGCCTCTCTCCTCCTCTTCCTTCTCCTCACCCTTATGCTCCGTCTCCACGACTACCATCGCCACGCAGACTGACACCGGACCAAAATCCTCAGTTCCAACTCGCAGTCACGCCCCAGTCCAGAGAGGCTCAGTGGGTAAGAGAGGGAGAGGTTGACAGCACACAGTCTATTAATCAGTTCTTAGATTTCTGTTTTGGGATGTGTAGTTCTAGAATAGTTCAGTGTTGAGAGGCTGTTTTGGGATGTGTAGTTCTAGAATAGTTCAGTGTTGAGTGGCTGTTTTGGGATGTTAGTTGAGCGGCTGTTTTGGGATGTGTAGTTCTAGATTAGTTCAGTGTTGAGCGGCTGTTTTGGGATGTGTAGTTCTAGAATAGTTCAGTGTTGAGCGGCTGTTTTGGGATGTGTAGTTTTAGATTAGTTCAGTGTTGAGCGGCTGTTTTGGGATGTGTAGTTTTAGATTAGTTCAGTGTTGAGCGGCTGTTTTGGGATGTGTAGTTTTAGATTCGTTTTAGATTAGATTAGTTCAATGTTTGAGCGGCTGTTTTGGGATGTGTAGTTTTAGATTAGTTCAGTGTTGAGCGGCTGTTTTGGGATGTGTAGTTCTAGAATAGTTCAGTGTTGAGAGGCTGTTTTGGGATGTGTAGTTTTAGATTAGTTCAGTGTTGAGAGGCTGTTTTGGGATGTGTAGTTTTAGATTCGTTTTAGATTAGATTAGTTCAATGTTTGAGCGGCTGTTTTGGGATGTGTAGTTTTAGATTAGTTCAGTGTTGAGAGGCTGTTTTGGGATGTGTAGTTTTAGATTAGTTTTAGATTAGATTAGTTCAATGTTTGAGCGGCTGTTTTGGGATGTGTAGTTTTAGATTAGTTTTAGATTAGATTAGTTCAGTGTTTGAGAGGCTGTTTTGGGATGTGTAGTTTTAGATTAGTTCAGTGTTGAGCGGCTGTTTTGGGATGTGTAGTTCTAGATTAGTTCAGTGTTTAGAGGCTGTTTTGGGGTCCAAAATCTGACATTAGGTCAAATTCATCCTACTTCTACTGGTGCTTGTTGCTTCAATGTGTGAATTGGTGTTTGTTTGTAGCCACCAGAGCTCCAAAACCTCCCAGACCTTCTTTCCCTTTATATCCAAACCTGATGACACGCCGTCGCGCGTTGATGACACGGTGGGAACTGCTACTGCTACTGTCGACCCTCTCCTTTTCCTAGAAGACCGTCCGGCACTACACACACACACTCCGACCAGCAGACACACCGAGGACACCAGACCAGCAGCGTTTCACAGTGACCTCTTGACCTCTGATCCTTTCTCACCTCTGACCTTTGCCTCTGGCAGCCAGACCGACCAATGGGTGCAGTCCTCCTCGGTCCCACCCCCTCATTCCACTGTTGCCTTGACAACTCCCTCCTCCCCTCCTCTGCTTCATAACCGGCCCAGGCCACACCCTCGCACGAAGAATAGCCTTCGACCAATCAGGCGAGAGGTCAAGGTTCAGACCCTGGTGAGGCTGGGACAGACAGAAAGTGAGGTCACAGAGAACCAGGAAGTGAGTTATCAGGAGGGGAAGTACCTTCAGGAGCTCCTGGACGCCTTTAGCTCTGACGATTGGGGCTTACCTGATCACCATAGCAACGACAACAGCGAGAGCGACTTCGGGAGAAGAAGAAGAGGAAGATATGAGTACTCTGAGAGCCAGGATACAAGCCTTCGAGCAGCAGCAACAGGCAGAGGACCACGGTAGCCATGCAGACAACGGCGCGTTGCTAGGGCGGGGGAGACCTGAACCCCGTCACCGAGTCCAGGCCCCGTCCAAACCGGCCCCTCCCATCGCCCCTAAACCCTCCCTCGCAACCAAGACCGCCTGCAAAGGAGTCTGGCAAGGAGGAGGCTCGGTGGCGATCGCCGTGAACTTGACTGCTGATACAACCACCGCACAGCCCAAACCCAGTGACCCGTCTCCCAAACCCAGTGACCCGTCTCCCAAACCCAGTGACCCGTCTCCCAAACCCAGTGACCCGTCTCCCAAACCCAGTGACCCGTCTCCCAAACCTATTAAGACCACCTTAAGTACCCCTGTCCTTGTTCCTGTCCCTGCCCTTAACCCTATTGTCCCAATCCCTGCACCCCGACCCCTGCTCCCTAGAAAGCCCCACTCTGAACCCCAAAGACCAGACCGCCAGGCGGGGCAGACAGAGGGGACCCCCCCAAATCCCTGTCCTCCTCCCAGACCTCCAGTAGCACCCAGGACTAAACCCTCCGTAGACCTCCACAGCACCAACACTAGACCAAGTGTTGCTCAGAAGCCCACTGCCATGACGTCATCCGGTCGAGCAAGTGGTAAGTGAGCACTAAGCTACCTATGATGTGTTTTGAGAAGTGTGAAAGCCCGCTAACTGAGAAGTGTGATAGCCCGCTAACTGAGAAGTGTGATAGCCCGCTAACTGAGAAGTGTGATAGCCCGCTAACTGAGAAGTTTTTGAAACATTTAAAAATATATATATACTTAACCTTTATTTAACAAGGCAAGGAGTTTTTGGTATAAAAAGAAACGGAATACCTAGTGAAATATACATGGAGGAGACTTAACCTGTCTGGGCTAGGGGGCAGTATTTTCACGGCCGGATGAAAAACATACCCAATTTAAACAGGTTGCTACTCTGGCCCAGAAACTAGAATATGCATATTATTAGTGGATTTGGATAGAAAACACTCAGACGTTTCTAAAACTGTTTGAATGGTGTCTGTGAGTATAACAGAACACATGGCAGGCAAAAACCTGAGAAAATTCCAAGCAGGAAGTGGAAAGTCTGAGAATTGTAGTTGTTCTTTTGATTCTCTATCGAAGCTACAGTGTCTGTGGGGGATGTTGCACTTCCTAAGGCTTCCATTGGCTGTCTAAAGCCTTCAGAAAGTGGTTTGAGCATTTTCCTGTCACTGGGCAGATAATAGGAGCTCAGTTACTGAGTGGTCTGCCTGGCAACAAAGGGATTGGATATGCGCGGTCACACGAGCACGCCGTTCCTTCTTTTTCTTCTTGAATGAATATGCTATTGTCCGGTTGGAATATTATCGCAATTTTACGTTAAAAATAGCATAAAGATTGATTTTAAACAGCGTTTGACATGCTTCTAAGTACGGTAATGGGACATTTTGACTTTTCGTCTCTCGTTCCGCACTCGCGCGTTATGCCTTTGGATAAGTGATCTGTACGCACAAACAAAACGGAGGTATTTGTACATAAATATGGATTATTTTGAACAAAAACAACATTTCTTGTGGAAGTAGCAGTCCTGTGAGTGCATTCTGACGAAGATCAGCAAAGGTAAGAGAATATTTCTAATACTAATTCTGAGTTTAGGTTGCCCCGAACTTGGCGGGTGTCTGGATAGCTCACCGTGATGGCTGAGCTATGTACTCAGAATATTGGAAAATGTGCTTTCTCCGTAAAGCTATTTTAAAATCTGACAGAGCGGTTGCATCCAGGGGTAGTCTATATATAATTCTTAAAATAATTGTTATATATTTGTCAACGTTTATGATGAGTATTTTTGTAAAATTGATGTGCACATTCACCGGACGTTTTGGTGGGAATACATTTTCTGAACATCACGCGCCAATGTAAAATGCTGTTTTTGGATATAAATATGAACTTTATCGAACAAAACATACATGTATTGTGTTACATAATGTCCTAGGAGTGTCATCTGATGAAGATCGTCAAAGGTTAGTGCTTCATTTAGCTGTGTTTGGGTTTTATTGACACATGTCCTTGCTTGGAAAATGGCTGTGTGATTATTTTTGTCTATGTACTCTCCTAACATAATCTAATGTTTTGCTTTCGCTGTAAAGCCTTTTTGAAATCGGACAATGTGGTTACATCAAGGAGAAGTGTATATTTAAAATGGTGTAAAATAGTTGTATGTTTGAGAAAGCTGAATTATGACATTTTGTTGTTTTTGAATTTGCCGCCCTGATATTTCACTGTCCCACCTAGCCCATAGAAGTTAATCAAGCTAGTCGTCTTGAGTACTTTCTTATCTCTTTCGCTCGTTACTGAAGACGGAGTCGTCTATGATTCTCCAAATTATTAATAGAGGAAGCTAATTATTTTAGGCAGATGTTCACTTTTCCGTCTCATCCTTTCCCACTGAATGAAGATTATAGTAAGGAATTCTTTCCAAATAATATAACAAATGGAATATTAACAAATGTACAGAAAGATCAGTGCGAAGGCCAAATTACAGAGGAATAACTTTTTGAGACTATTAAATCCTTTCAGTCTGGAAAAACCCCAGGGCTTGATGGCATACCGGTAGAGGTATATCAGGTATTTCTTGATATACTAAAAGCTCCATTGTTAGATTGTTTTAACTACTCCTATAGAAATGGTAGTTTGTCAGGTATTCTGCAGGAAGGTCTGATTTTTCTATTATTAAAACACTACCCAGATGGCAAATATAAAGACCCAGTCTGACTAAAAAACTGGAGGCCCCTTACACTTCAATGTTGTGATGCAAAAATACTAGCAAAATGCATAGCACTAAGAATTAAAAGGGTTTTACCAGGTATTGTTCATCCTGATCAGACAGGTTTTTTACATGGACGATACATTGGAGATTATATACGACAACTACTAGACATAATAGAACATCATGAAACGTATAATAAGCCAGGAATGGTATTTATAGCGGATTTTGAAAAGGCATTTGATAAAGTAAAACTGGATTTTATTTAGAAATGCCTGGATTTTTTCCAATTTTGGCAATTCTCTTATAAAATGGGTAAAAAATAATGTATAGCAACCCCAGGTGTAAAATAGTAAATAACGGCTACTTCTCAGAGAGTTTTGAATTGTCAAGAGGAGTTAAACAAGGGTGTCCGCTGTCACCATATCTATTCGTTATGGCCATTGAAATGCTAGCTATTAAAATCAGATCCAATAACAACATTAGAGGATTAGAAATCCAAGGCTTAAAAACAAAGGTGTCCATGTATGCCGATGACTCAAGTTTTATATTAAGTCCGCAAGCTAGATCCCTGCAATGTCTCATTGAAGATCTAGATAACTTTTCTGTACTCTCTGGACTAAAACTAATTATGATAAGTGTACAATATTACGTATTGGATCTTTTAAAAAATACAACTTTTACATTACCCTGCAGTTTATCTATAAAATGGGCTGATGGTGAAGTAGACATACTCGATATTCATATCACAAAAGATATAAATAAGCTCTACACAATGAATTTCAATAGAAAACTTGTAAAAATAGACAAGATCCTGCAACCATGGAGAGGTAAATACGTCTATTTATGGAAAAAATTGCCCTGATTAACTCCTTAGTCATATCTCAGTTTACTCACTTACTTATGGCGCTGCCTACTCCTTATACGTTTGTCAAATCATATGAGCAAAAAATATTTCGCTTTATCTGGGATGCTAAACCAGACAAAATAAAGCATGCCTATCTATATAATGAATATGATTTGGGTGGGTTGAGATTATTCAACATAAAAGATAAAATAAAGCACTCTCTCTAAAAGCTTCACTCATTCAAAGGTTTTACTTGAACCCTAAATGGTTCTCAAGTAGATTACTAAGAAAAGCTCATCCATTGTTTAAAAATGGCCATTTTGCCTTTGTGCAGATTGCCATGTCTCATTTTAATTGATTAATTGAAAATGATACTTTTTTCAAAGTATCTCTCTTTTTCAAACAAGCATTGCAGAGCTGGCTACAATTTCTATGTCACCCCCCTGAAAAGATAAAACAAATATTACAACACATATTATGGCTGAAGTCAAATGTGCTGGTTGATAAAATACCTGTATTTATGGGAAATATGTTTGAACAGGGTATTTTGTTCATAAATGATATTGTAAATTGGAATGGTAGAATTATGGCCTTCATGGAGTTATCAGAATTGTAAGGAAAGGTCTGCTCAATCCAAGAGTACAACCAATTGATTACAGCATTACCCCAAAAATGGAGGAGGCAAGTGGCAGCGGGAGGAGGTAGGGAACTGGTCTGTCTGCCCAACATAAAGGATCAAAACTTGCGGAGGAATAAAAATAGCATAAATAGGAAAGTATACCAGTTTCATTTGAGGACCAGGATGTTGACAACTGTGCCATACAGATTGCAAAATAGTTGGGAAGAGATTTTTGATGTACCGATTCCATGGTACAGGGTGTATGAGTTGATCTATAAAACAACACAAGATTCAAGACTTCGTGCTTTTCAGCTAAAATTATTATATAGAATTCTTGCCAGCAACAAAATGTTGAATATTTGGGTCATAAAATCATCGAAGCTCTGCAGATTTTGTTGTGAGGATACAGAATCGATAGACCATTTGTTTTGGTATTGCCCTCAGGTAGCCTGTTTCTGGTCCCAGGTTCAGGAATGGCTGAAAATGCATAACATTGCATAACATCTAAATGCATAACATCTAAAATTGACCCTAGAAATAGTAATGTTGGGAGATCTGGAGAGACCGGGTCAGTCAATTACTAATATACTAATTCTCTTAGTAAAAGTATTTATCTTCAACTCGCAATATGTGGATTCTATTCGATTACATAGATTGATATTGTACGTTAAACATCACAGCATAGTTGAAAGATATGTGTTGCGTGGAAACCCGAAGTGGGTGGCCAGCAGAGATACATGGGATGGGCTGAGGGTTGGCATGTGGAATTGGAGACGAGTGGAGTTGCTGTGTGAGAGAGAGAATGATGGTCAAAGATAAAAGTAAAAAATAAAGTCAAAACAAAACATAAAAAGTACATTTGAATGACAGGAGATCGGCCAACGTGCCCTTGAGCAGGTAATTGACCCTGGATGCTTCTGTTTGTCGCTCTGAATGGGAATCTGTTGGACGACTGGGATGATGTAGTTGTTGAGCAGCTTCACTGCAAGTATGTTGTATGTTTCGGATATTCAATTATAAAAATAATACAAAAGAAATAAATAATAAAAAATAAAGTATACAAATCCTAGTGGACAACCTGGTTCAGTCTGCTTTCCAACAGACACTGGGAGACGAGTACCAGAGCTCCAAGTCCAGGTCCAAAAGTCTCCTTAACAGCTTCTATCCCCAAGCCATAAGACTGCTGAACAATTAATCAAATGGCCACCTGGACTATTTACATTGACTACTTTATTTGCAGGTAGGGGTATTTGCATAGTCACTTTACCCCTACCAACATTTACAAATTACCTCCACTAACCTGTACCCCTGCACTTTACATTTTACATTTTAGTCATTTAGCAGACACTCTTATCCAGAGCGACTTACAGTAGTGAATGCATACATTTTTTTTTGTGCTGACCCCCCCGTGGGAATCGAACCCACAACCCTGGCGTTGCACACACCATGCTCTACCAACTGAGCTCTTTATTGTTATTTTGTGTTACTTTTTATTTTCGTTTTTTTACTTTAGTTTATTTCAAATATGTTCTTAACTCTATTTCTTGAGCTGCATTGTTAAGTGCTTTTCACAGTAAGGTTGTATTCGGAGCATGAAACAAATATTTTAAATTTGATTTGAAATTCACCTTTCAGCAGGACAATAACCTAAAACACAAGGTCAAATATACACTGGAGTTTCTTACCAAGACGACCTTGAATGTTCCTGAGTGGCCAAGTTACAGTTTTGACTTAAATCGGCTTAAAAATCTATGGCAAGATTTGAAAATGGCTGTCGAGCAATGATCAACAACCAACTTGACAGAGTTTGAAGAATTTTTAAAAGAATAATGGGCAAATATTGTACAATCCAGGTGTGCAAAGTTCTTTAAAGACTTACCCAGAAAGACTGTAATCGCTGCCAAAGGTGATTATTACATGCAGTGACTCGGGTGTGAATACTTATTTAAATTTGATATTTATGCATTTCATTTTCAATAATTTTGCAAAAAAATGTATCTTAAACTTGTTTTCACGTTGTCATTATGGGATATTGTTGTGTGTAGATGGGTGAGAAAAAATAATATTTTATCAATTTTGTCTCTACCTTCTTGCCCTCTGCGCCCAGTAATGTTTGTACCATGTTTTGTGCTCCTACCATGTTTTGTGCTGCTACCATGTTTTGTGCTACTACCATGTTGTAGTCATGTTCTGTTGCCTTGCTATGTTGTTGTCTTAAGCCTCTCTTTATGCAGTGTTGTGTTGTGTTGTCTCTCTTGTCCTGATGCGTGTTTTGTCCAATATTTATATGTTATTTATTTTGTATTTATTTTTTATGCCAACCCCCCGTCCCCCACAGGTGGTCTTTAACCTTTTTGGTAGGCGTCATTGTAAATAAGAAATTTGTTCTTAACTGACTTGCCTGGTTAAATAAAGGTTAAATAAAGGTTAAATAAAAATATGTAAATAATTTAGAATTCAGGCTGTAACACAACAAAATGTGGAATAAGTCAAGGGGCATTCAGGCTGCAACACCACAAAATGTGGAATAAGTCAAGGGGCATTCAGGCTGCAACAAAATGTGGAATAAGTCAAGGGTTGTGAATACTTTCAGAAGACACTGGATATCATTTCTGTGTATTTGATACCATTCCATTTGCTCCGTTCTTTTATGAGCCGTCCTCCCCTCTCCTCCCCTCCTCTCTCCTCCCCTCAACTGCCTCCTCCTCGTCTCTCCTCCTCTCCTCCCCTCCTCTCTCCTCCCCTCCCCTCTCCTCTCCTCCCCTCCTCTCTCCTCCCCCTCCTCCCCTCCTCTCTCCTCCCCTCCTCCCCTCAACTGCCTCCTCCCCTCCTCCTCTCTCCTCCCCTCAACAGCCTCCCCTCCTCCCCTCCTCGCCTCAACTGCCTCCTCCTCATCTCTCCTCCCCTCAACAGCCTCCTCCTCATCTCTCCTCCTCCTCTCTCCTCCCCTCAACAGCCTCCTCCTCATCTCTCCTCTCTCCTCCCCTCAACAGCCTCCTCCTCATCTCTCCTCCCCTCAACAGCCTCCTCCTCATCTCTCCTCCCCTCAACAGCCTCCTCCTCATCTCTCCTCCTCCTCTCTCCTCCCCTCAACAGCCTCCTCCTCATCTCTCCTCTCTCCTCCCCTCAACAGCCTCCTCCTCATCTCTCCCCTCAACAGCCTCCTCCTCATCTCTCCTCCTCCTCCTCATCTTTCCTCCTCATCTCTCCTCCCCTCCTCTCTCCTCCCCTCAACAGCTTCCTGTGATTATGCACATAACTTTACATGACTATAAACTGTGACTGTAATTGCATGTACTAAAATAATTTTTGAACCCTCTCCTCCTCTCTCCTCTTCCTATCTCCTCCTCCTCCTCTCTCTTTCCTGTGTCTGGGACAGCCCTACCAGAGAACAGGAGACCTTCTCTGGCATCCAAACCCTCCATCCAGACTTTAATCCCAGCTCCAGTCCAGGATACTCCCCCCAACCTTAGCCCCATCTCCAACCCCAAACCCAGCCCTAGTGGGGTCTAGTCCCCCAGCCCCAAACCCAGCCCCAGTGGGGTCTAGTCCCCCAGCCCCAAACCCAGCCCCAGTGGGGTCTAGTCCCCCAGCCCCAGTGGGGCTTATTCCACCAGCCCCAGTGGGGTCTAGTCCCCCAGTCCCAGCCCCAGTGGGGTCTAGTCCCCTAGCCCCAAACCCAGCCCCAGTGCGGTCTACTCCCCAGCCTTACCCCCAGCTCCAGTGCGGTCTACTCCCCCAGCCGTACCCCCAGCTCCAGTCCAAAGGAAAACCCCACCGGTCTCCACAGAGTCTGAACCTCCTCTTCCTCCTCGGTAAGTCTGTATCTGTGTCCTGGACTCCTGATAGACTGTATAGTCCTCCTCTTGGTTAGTGACTCCTGATAGACTGTATAGTCCTCCTCTTGGTTAGTTTAGTGACTCCTGATAGACTGTATAGTCCTCCTCTTGGTTAGTGACTCCTGATAGACTGTATAGTCCTCCTCTTGGTTAGTGACTCCTGATAGACTGTATAGTCCTCCTCTTGGTTAGTGACTCCTGATAGACAGTATAGTCCTCCTCTTGGTTAGTTTAGTGACTCCTGATAGACTGTATAGTCCTCCTCTTGGTTAGGTTAGTGACTCCTGATAGACTGTATAGTCCTCCTCTTGGTTAGTGACTCCTGATAGACTGTATAGTCCTCCTCTTGGGTTTAGTGACTCCTGATAGACTGTATAGTCCTCCTCTTGGTTAGGTTAGTGACTCCTGATAGACTGTATAGTCCTCCTCTTGGTTAGGTTAGTGACCCTGATAGACTGTATAGTCCTCCTCTTGGTTAGTTAGTGACTCCTGATAGACTGTATAGTCCCTCCTCTTGGTTAGTGACTCCTGATAGACTGTATAGTCCTCCTCTTGAGGTTAGTGACTCCTGATAGACTGTATAGTCCTCCTCTTGGTTAGTGACTCCTGATAGACTGTATAGTCCTCCTCTTGGTGTTTAGTGACTCCTGATAGACTGTATAGTCCTCCTCTTGGAGGTTAGTGACTCCTGATAGACTGTATAGTCCTCCTCTTGGTTAGTGACTCCTGATAGACAGTATAGTCCTCCTCTTGGTTAGTGACTCCTGATAGACTGTATAGTCCTCCTCTTGGTTAGTGACTCCTGATAGACTGTATAGTCCTCCTCTTGGTTAGTGACTCCTGATAGACTGTATAGTCCTCCTCTTGGTTTAGTGACTCCTGATAGACTGTATAGTCCTCCTCTTGGTTAGTGACTCCTGATAGACTGTATAGTCCTCCTCTTGGTTAGTGACTCCTGATAGACTGTATAGTCCTCCTCTTGGGTTAGTGACTCCTGATAGACTGTATAGTCCTCCTCTTGGTTAGTGACTCCTGATAGACTGTATAGTCCTCCTCTTGGTTAGTGACTCCTGATAGACTGTATAGTCCTCCTCTTGGTTAGTGACTCCTGATAGACTGTATAGTCCTCCTCTTGGTTAGTGACTCCTGATAGACTGTATAGTCCTCCTCTTGGTTAGTGACTCCTGATAGACTGTATAGCCCTCCTCTTGGTTAGTGACTCCTGATAGACTGTATAGTCCTCCTCTTGGTTAGTGACTCCTGATAGACTGTATAGTCCTCCTCTTGGTTAGTGACTCCTGATAGACTGTATAGTCCTCCTCTTGGTTAGTGACTCCTGATAGACTGTATAGTCCTCCTCTTGGTTATTAGTGACTCCTGATAGACTGTATAGTCCTCCTCTTGGTTAGTGACTCCTGATAGACTGTATAGTCCTCCTCTTGGTTAGGTTAGTGACTCCTGATAGACTGTATAGTCCTCCTCTTGGTTTAGTGACTCCTGATAGACTGTATAGTCCTCCTCTTGTTAGGTTAGTGACTCCTGATAGACTGTATAGTCCTCCTCTTTGGAGTTTAGTGACTCCTGATAGACTGTATAGTCCTCCTCTTGGTTAGTGACTCCTGATAGACTGTATAGTCCTCCTCTTGGTTAGTTTAGTGACTCCTGATAGACTGTATAGTCCTCCTCTTGGTTAGTGACTCCTGATAGACTGTATAGTCCTCCTCTTGGTTAGTTTAGTGACTCCTGATAGACTGTATAGTCCTCCTCTTGGTTAGTTTAGTGACTCCTGATAGACAGTATAGTCCTCCTCTTGGTTAGTGACTCCTGATAGACTGTATAGTCCTCCTCTTGTTAGGTTAGTGACTCCTGATAGACTGTATAGTCCTCCTCTTGTGGTTAGTGACTCCTGATAGACTGTATAGTCCTCCTCTTTAGGTTAGTGACTCCTGATAGACTGTATAGTCCTCCTCTTTGGTTAGTGACTCCTGATAGACTGTATAGTCCTCCTCTTGGTTAGTGACTCCTGATAGACTGTATAGTCCTCCTCTTGGTTAGTTTAGTGACTCCTGATAGACTGTATAGTCCTCCTCTTGGTTAGTGACTCCTGATAGACTGTATAGTCCTCCTCTTGGTTAGTGACTCCTGATAGACTGTATAGTCCTCCTCTTGGTTAGTTTAGTGACTCCTGATAGACTGTATAGTCCTCCTTGTTATCATGTAGCTGCTCTCAAAGCAGTAGAAATGTAAAATAGTAATATAATAGTATAATAACTATGAATATCTTTCTTTGTGTATTCCAGACCACAAACACACTTTTAACCTGTCTCTCTCTCTGTCTGTCTCTCTCTCTGTCTGTCTCTCTCTCTGTCTGTCTCTCTCGGTCTCTGTATCTCTCTCTCTCTCTGTCTCTCTGTGTCTCAGACCCCAGGGAGGGGTTAAGATTCTCCCCCTCCGCCCCCTCCCATAAAGACTGTTCCTGGTCGACCCCCCACCTCCCCAGGCTATCTCCGCCTCCTCTACCACATTAGCTAATCAGCAGACCCCTCCCCAGGCTATCTCCGCCTCCTCTACCGCATTAGCTAATCAGCAGACCCCTCCCCAGGCTATCTCCGCCTCCTCTACCGCATTAGCTAATCAGCAGACCCCTCCCCAGGCTATCTCCGCCTCCTCTACCACATTAGCTAATCAGCAGACCCCTCCCCAGGCTATCTCCGCCTCCTCTACCGCATTAGCTAATCAGCAGACCCCTCCCCAGGCTATCTCCGCCCCCTCTGCTATATCATCCAATCAGCCATCCCCTCCCCAGGATGTCTCTGCCCCCTCTACCATATCAGCCAATCAACAGGCTGTCCCCACCCCCCTCCAATCAGCCGCAGGTTCAGAGGGCACCAAAGAGAGGCCCCCTCTACCCCCCGACCCAAGCCTGGACATCCCCTGTACAAGAACTACATGGTAAACACATACATCTACTGGCTGTACCCCCACTGTACTGTATATACATAAGTATGTGGACACCCCTTCAAATTAGTGGATTTGGCTCTTTCAGCCACACCCGTTGCTGACAGGTGTATAAAATCGAGCACACCGCCATGCAATCTCCATAGACAAACATTGGCTGTAGAATGGATCGTACTGAAGAGTCTCAGTGACTTTCAACGTGGCACCGTCATAGGATGCCACCTGTCCGACAAGTCAGTTCGTCAAATTTAAGTCAGTTCGTCAAATATATACCTTACAGATATATACTGCTCAAAAAAATAAAGGGAACACTTAAACAACACATCCTAGATCTGAATGAAAGAAATAATCTTATTAAATACTTTTTCTTTACATAGTTGAATGTGCTGACAACAAAATCACACAAAAATAATCAATGGAAATCCAATTTACCAACCCATGGAGGTCTGGAATTGGAGTCACACTCAAAATGAAAGTGGAAAACCACACTACAGGCTGATCCAACTTTGATGTAATGTCCTTAAAATAAGTCAAAATGAGGCTCAGTAGTGTGTGTGTGGCCTCCACGTGCCTGTATGACCTCCCTACAACGCCTGGGCATGCTCCTGATGAGGTGGCGGATGGTCTCCTGAGGGATCTCCTCCCAGACCTGGACTAAACCATCCGCCAACTCCTGGACAGTCTGTGGTGCAACGTGGCGTTGGTGGATGGAGCGAGACGTGATGTCCCAGATGTGCTCAATTGGATTCAGGTCTGGGGAACGGGCGGGCCAGTCCATAGCATCAATGCCTTCCTCTTGCAGGAACTGCTGACACACTCCAGCCACATGAGGTCTAGCATTGTCTTGCATTAGGAGGAACCCAGGGCCAACCGCACCAGCATATGGTCTCACAAGGGGTCTGAGGATCTCATCTCGGTACCTAATGGCAGTCAGGCTACCTCTGGCGAGCACATGGAGGGCTGTGCGGCCCCCCAAAGAAATGCCACCCCACACCATGACTGACCCACCGCCAAACCGGTCATGCTGGAGGATGTTGCAGGCAGCAGAACGTTCTCCACGGCGTCTCCAGACTCTGTCACGTCTGTCACGTGCTCAGTGTGAACCTGCTTTCATCTGTGAAGAGCACAGGGCGCCTATCTTGGTGTTCTCTGGCAAATGCCAAACGTCCTGCACGGTGTTGGGCTGTAAGCACAACCCCCACCTGTGGACGTCGGGCCCTCATACCACCCTCATGGAGTCTGTTTCTGACCGTTTGAGTAGACACATGCACATTTGTGGCCTGCTGGAGGTCATTTTGCAGGGCTCTGGCAGTGCTTCTCCTGCTCCTCCTTGCACAAAGGCGGAGGTAGCGGTCCTGCTGCTGGGTTGTTGCCCTCCTACGGCCTCCTCCACATCTCCTGATGTACTGGCCTGTCTCCTGGTAGTGCCTCCATGCTCTGGACACTACGCTGACAGACACAGCAAACCTTCTTGCCACAGCTCGCATTGATGTGCCATCCTGGATGAGCTGCACTACCTGAGCCACTTGTGTGGGTTGTAGACTCCGTCTCATGCTACCACTAGAGTGAAAGCACCGCCAGCATTCAAAAGTGACAAAAACATCAGCCAGTAAGCATAGGAACTGAGAAGTGGTCTGTGGTCCCCACCTGCAGAACCACTCCTTTATTGGGGGTGTCTTGCTAATTGCCTATAATTTCCACCTGTTGTCTATTCCATTTGCACAACAGCATGTGAAATGTATTGTCAATCAGTGTTGCTTCCTAAGTGGACAGTTTGATTTCACAGAAGTGTGATTGACTTGGAGTTACATTGTGTTGTTTAAGTGTTCCCTTTATTTTTTTGAGCAGTATATAATCTACCTGACAGGTGTAGCATATCAAGAAGCTGATTAAACAACATAATCATTACACAGGTGCACATTGTGCTGGGGACAATAAAAGCCCACTCTAAAATGTTCCGTTTTGTTACAACACACAATGCCACAGATGTCTCAAGTTGAGGGAGCGTGCAATTGGCATGCTGACTGCAGGAATGTCCACCAGAGCTGTTGCCAAAGAATTGAATGTTAATTTCTCTACCATAAGCCACCTCCAACGTCATTTTAGAGAATTTGGCAGTACGTCCAACCGGCCTCACAACCGCAAACCACGTGTATGGCGTTGTGTGTGGGCGAGCGGTTTGCTGATGTCAATGTAGTGAACAGGTGATGGTGTGGTGATGGTGTGGTTATGGTATGGGGCAGGCATAAGCTACAGACAATGAACACAATTGCATTTTATCAGTCACAATGCACAGAGATACCGTGATGAGATCCTGAGGCCCATTGTTGTGCCATTCATCCGCCTCCATCACCTCATGTTTCAGCATGATAATGCACAGCCCCATGTCGCAAGGATCTGTACACAATTCCTGGAAGCTGAAAATGTTCCAGTTCTTCAATGGCCTGCATACAGACATGTCACCCATTGAGCATGTTTGGGATGCTCTGGATTGACGTGTACGACAGCTTGTTCCAGTTCCCACCAATATCCAGCAACTTCTCACAGCCATTGAAGAGGAGGTGGGACAACATTCCACAGGCCACAATCAACAGCCTGATCAACTCTATGTGAAGGAGATGTGCAGCGCTGCATGAGGCAAATGGTCACACCAGATACTGACTGGTTTCTGAGCCACACCCCTACCTTTTATTTTAGGTATCTGTGACCAACAGATGCATATCTGTATTCCCAGTCATGTAAAATCCATAGATTAGGGCCTAATGAATTTATTTCAATTGACTCATTTCCTTATATGAATTGTAACTCAGTAAAATCTTTGAAATTGTTGCATTCATATTTTTGTTCAGTATATGAGCAGAATTACTGTCTTACCTCAATTAGCCACAAAATCCCTAGTTTGAAAGCAACGTTTTTTTCTGGAAGCTGAGCTGCGCCATTTTCCGGTCAGCCCCCTAGCGATGTGCGTTCTAGCCAATGAACTTCAGCCCCTCGCCATTTGAGCGACAGCTAGCAAGATGCGCACACACAGAAGAGTGAGAGAGCAATGACGTGGTACACGTCTGTGCATATGTGATGTAACACGCAATTATGGGGACCACTTTTCACTCATTTACTTTCAGAACTACTGTCAAAGTTTTTTTTATTTTTTAAGTACCAGAGAATCTCTTTAAGGTAAAGTTAAGGGTTAATGTTTGGTTTAGTATTTGTTATGGATCCCCCTTAGGTTATTCCATTTCTTCCGAGATACATTTTTTTATATTTTATTAACAATACCTTCATTACAGAATTCACAACACTGGTATAATCAGTGTTAGCATGTCTGAAGGGTCTGGGTAGGTATAATCAGTGTTAGCATGTTAGCATGTCTGAAGGGTCTGGGTAGGTATAATCAGTGTTAGCATGTCTGAAGGGTCTGGGTAGGTATAATCAGTGTTAGCATGTTAGCATGTCTGAAGGGTCTGGGTAGGTATAATCAGTGTTAGCATGTCTGAAGGGTCTGGGTAGGTATAATCAGTGTTAGCATGTCTGAAGGGTCTGGGTAGGTATAATCAGTGTTAGCATGTCTGAAGGGTCTGGGTAGGTATAATCAGGTGTTAGCATGTCTGAAGGGTCTGGGTAGGTATAACCAGTGTTAGCATGTTAGCATGTCTGAAGGGTCTGGGTAGGTATAATCAGTGTTAGCATGTCTGAAGGGCCTGGGTAGGTATAACCAGTGTTAGCATGTCTGAAGGGTCTGGTAGGTATAACCAGTGTTAGCATGTCTGAAGGGTCTGGGTAGGTATAATCAGTGTTAGCATGTCTGAAGGGTCTGGGTAGGTATAATCAGTGTTAGCATGTTAGCATGTCTGAAGGGTCTGGGTAGGTATAATCAGTGTTAGCATGTCTGAAGGGTCTGGGTAGGTATAATCAGTGTTAGCATGTCTGAAGGGTCTGGGTAGGTATAATCAGTGTTAGCATGTCTGAAGGGTCTGGGTAGGTATAATCAGTGTTAGCATGTCTGAAGGGTCTGGGTAGGTATAATCAGTGTTAGCATGTCTGAAGGGTCTGGGTAGGTATAATCAGTGTTAGCATGTCTGGGTAGGTATAACCAGTGTTAGCATGTCTGAAGGGTCTGGGTAGGTATAATCAGTGTTAGCATGTCTGAAGGGTCTGGGTAGGTATAATCAGTGTTAGCATGTCTGAAGGGTCTGGGTAGGTATAACCAGTGTTAGCATGTTAGCATGTCTGAAGGGTCTGGGTAGGTATAATCAGTGTTAGCATGTCTGAAGGGCCTGGGTAGGTATAACCAGTGTTAGCATGTCTGAAGGGTCTGGTAGGTATAACCAGTGTTAGCATGTCTGAAGGGTCTGGGTAGTTATAATCAGTGTTAGCATGTCTGAAGGGTCTGGGTAGGTATAATCAGTGTTAGCATGTTAGCATGTCTGAAGGGTCTGGTAGGTATAATCAGTGTTAGCATGTCTGAAGGGTCTGGGTAGGTATAATCAGTGTTAGCATGTCTGAAGGGTTTGGTAGGTATAACCAGTGTTAGCATGTCTGAAGGGTCTGGGTAGGTATAATCAGTGTTAGCAGTGAAGGGCTGGAGATAGTGTTAGCATGTCTGAAGGGTCTGGGTAGGTATAATCAGTGTTAGCATGTTAGCATGTCTGAAGGGTCTGGTAGGTATAACCAGTGTTAGCATGTCTGAAGGGTCTGGGTAGTTATAATCAGTGTTAGCATGTCTGAAGGGTCTGGGTAGGTATAATCAGTGTTAGCATGTTAGCATGTCTGAAGGGTCTGGGTAGGTATAATCAGTGTTAGCATGTTAGCATGTCTGAAGGGTCTGGTAGGTATAATCAGTGTTAGCATGTCTGAAGGGACTGGGTAGGTATAATCAGTGTTAGCATGTTAGCCTTGCTCATTTACCTTTATTCCATTTAATGAACTCCTTATATGGGTGTCTCAGAAACAGGACGTCCTGGTTCTGTTGGAGAAGACAGACTCCGCCCACGATGACTGTCTCCTGGGGGAGGAGTCAGGTCGGGTTCAAGGGTCACACATTACTGTCACCACCCCTCTGCCTGACCAATCACAGCCTCCCGACGACCAACACAACCAATCGGATCCCGCATCGGATGACAAGAGCCAATTGAAGCCTCCCTCTGAATACAAGAGCCAATCAGAACCTCCGGTAAAATACGCCACATATATCCTTGCAAAAATATTTGTTTTATTTTTTCTTATTTCATCTTTCTATTTTGCATTATCTCTCCATTTCCTCCTTTAGTCCATCCTCCCATCTCAGACCAGTGTAGAGAAGACCCAGCAGGTTACAGCACCTGTCAGGTGAGATACACAGACAGACAGACAAGACAGACAGACAAGACAGACAGACAAGACAGACAGACAAGACAGACAGGACAGTGGTGAATTGTTATCCCGTCTCTGTGTGTGTGCGTAGCGGTCCGAGATGTGTGGCGCGGTTCGACTACGAGGGTGAGGAGGAAGACGAGCTGACCTTCTCCGAGGGTGACGTCATCGCTCTGACGGAGGTGATTGATCAGGAGTGGGGGCGGGGTCAGATCCACGGGCGAATAGGAATCTTCCCCTTGGCCTTCACCGAGATCCTGGAGGAACCGCCCCCGTCGGCAGGGTTACAGCCCGTTGTCGTGACAACTGAATCCTCAGGTGAGCGATACCCAGACCTTGATTAGACTTTACCCTTCTTGACCAAAGCCAAACATAATAGACCTACATAGATTTGGCAAACTGGATTCTAGTGGAGGGCTGTATGTGTTGATCCTATAGTCTTGTCTTTCTGTCCTGTGAGGCTGGTTATCCTATAGTCTTGTCTTTCTGTCCTGTGAGGCTGGTTATCCTATAGCCTTGTCTTTCTGTCCTGTGAGGCTGGTTATCCTATAGTCTTGTCTTTCTGTCCTGTGAGGCTGGTTATCCTATAGTCTTGTCTTTCTGCCCTGTGAGGCTGGTTATCCTTGTCTTTCTGTCCTGTGAGGCTGGTTATCCTATAGCCTTGTCTTTCTGTACTGTGAGGCTGGTTATCCTTGTCTTTCTGTCCTGTGAGGCTGGTTATCCTATAGTCTTGTCTTTCTGTCCTGTGAGGCTGGTTATCCTTGTCTTTCTGTCCTGTGAGGCTGGTTATCCTATAGCCTTGTCTTTCTGTCCTGTGAGGCTGGTTATCCTATAGTCTTGTCTTTCTGTCCTGTGAGGCTGGTTATCCTTGTCTTTCTGTCCTGTGAGGCTGGTTATCCTATAGTCTTGTCTTTCTGTCCTGTGAGGCTGGTTATCCTATAGCCTTGTCTTTCTGTCCTGTGAGGCTGGTTATCCTATAGCCTTGTCTTTCTGTCCTGTGAGGCTGGTTATCCTATAGTCTTGTCTTTCTGTCGTGTGAGGCTGGTTATCCTATAGTCTTGTCTTTCTGTCCTGTGAGGCTGGTTATCCTAGTCTTTCTCTACTGTGAGGCTGGTTATCCTATAACCTTGTCTTTCTGTACTGTGAGGCTGGTTATCCTAGTCTTTCTCTACTGTGAGGCTGGTTATCCTAGTCTTTCTGTCCTGTGAGGCTGGTTATCCTATAGCCTTGTCTTTCTGTCCTGTGAGGCTGGTTATCCTTGTCTTTCTGTCCTGTGAGGCTGGTTATCCTATAGTCTTGTCTTTCTGTCGTGTGAGGCTGGTTATCCTATAGTCTTGTCTTTCTGTCCTGTGAGGCTGGTTATCCTATAGTCTTGTCTTTCTGTCCTGTGAGGCTGGTTATCCTTGTCTTTCTGTCCTGTGAGGCTGGTTATCCTTGTCTTTCTCTACTGTGAGGCTGGTTATCCTATAGTCTTGTCTTTCTGTCCTGTGAGGCTGGTTATCCTAGTCTTTCTGTCCTGTGAGGCTGGTTATCCTATAGTCTTGTCTTTCTGTCGTGTGAGGCTGGTTATCCTATAGTCTTGTCTTTCTGTCGTGTGAGGCTGGTTATCCTATAGCCTTGTCTTTCTGTCCTGTGAGGCTGGTTATCCTTGTCTTTCTGTCCTGTGAGGCTGGTTATCCTATAGCCTTGTCTTTCTGTCCTGTGAGGCTGGTTATCCTATAGCCTTGTCTTTCTGTCCTGTGAGGCTGGTTATCCTATAGCCTTGTCTTTCTGTCCTGTGAGGCTGGTTATCCTATAGCCTTGTCTTTCTGTCGTGTGAGGCTGGTTATCCTATAGTCTTGTCTTTCTGTCGTGTGAGGCTGGTTATCCTATAGTCTTGTCTTTCTGTCCTGTGAGGCTGGTTATCCTATAGTCTTGTCTTTCTGTCCTGTGAGGCTGGTTATCCTATAGTCTTGTCTTTCTGTCCTGTGAGGCTGGTTATCCTATAGTCTTGTCTTTCTATCCTGTGAGGCTGGTTATCCTATAGCCTAGTCTTTCTGTCCTGTGAGACTGGTTATCCTATAGCCTTGTCTTTCTGTCCTGTGAGGCTGGTTATCCTATAGTCTAGTCTTTCTGTCCTGTGAGGCTGGTTATCCTAGTCTTTCTGTCCTGTGAGGCTGGTTATCCTATAGTCTTGTCTTTCTGTCCTGTGAGGCTGGTTATCCTATAGCCTTGTCTTTCTATCCTGTGAGGCTGGTTATCCTATAGCCTTGTCTTTCTGTCCTGTGAGGCTGGTTATCCTATAACCTTGTCTTTCTGTACTGTGAGGCTGGTTATCCTATAGTCTTGTCTTTCTGTCCTGTGAGGCTGGTTATCCTATATCCTTGTCTTTCTGTCCTGTGAGGCTGGTTATCCTATAGCCTTGTCTTTCTGTCCTGTGAGGCTGGTTATCCTATAGCCTTGTCTTTCTGTCCTGTGAGGCTGGTTATCCTATAGCCTTGTCTTTCTGTCCTGTGAGGCTGGTTATCCTTGTCTTTCTGTACTGTGAGGCTGGTTATCCTATAGCCTTGTCTTTCTGTCCTGTGAGGCTGGTTATCCTATAGTCTTGTCTTTCTGTCCTGTGAGGCTGGTTATCCTTGTCTTTCTGTCCTGTGAGGCTGGTTATCCTATAGCCTTGTCTTTCTGTCCTGTGAGGCTGGTTATCCTATAGTCTTGTCTTTCTGTCCTGTGAGGCTGGTTATCCTATAGCCTTGTCTTTCTGTCCTGTGAGGCTCGTTATCCTATAGTCTTGTCTTTCTGTCCTGTGAGGCTGGTTATCCTTGTCTTTCTGTCCTGTGAGGCTGGTTATCCTATAGCCTTGTCTTTCTGTCCTGTGAGGCTGGTTATCCTATAGTCTTGTCTTTCTGTCCTGTGAGGCTGGTTATCCTATAGTCTTGTCTTTCTGTCCTGTGAGGCTGGTTATCCTTGTCTTTCTGTCCTGTGAGGCTGGTTATCCTTGTCTTTCTGTCCTGTGAGGCTGGTTATCCTATAGTCTTGTCTTTCTGTCCTGTGAGGCTGGTTATCCTATAGCCTTGTCTTTCTGTCCTGTGAGGCTGGTTATCCTATAGTCTTGTCTTTCTGTCCTGTGAGGCTGGTTATCCTATAGCCTTGTCTTTCTGTCCTGTGAGGCTGGTTATCCTATAGCCTTGTCTTTCTGTCCTGTGAGGCTGGTTATCCTAGTCTTGTCTTTCTGTCGTGTGAGGCTGGTTATCCTATAGTCTTGTCTTTCTGTCCTGTGAGGCTGGTTATCCTTGTCTTTCTGTCCTGTGAGGCTGGTTATCCTATAGCCTTGTCTTTATGTCCTGTGAGGCTGGTTATCCTTGTCTTTCTGTCCTGTGAGTCTTTGAGATTAGATAGTTGACCACATACCCAGGTTCATTAGGAGCAGAGTTAATGGTTAAATGTGAAACGGATCCTCTCTCTCACCGGCAGAGGGTCTGAGTGGAATGTTTGTCCACACAGAACACCCTTTAGTTAGCTGAAGATTGTGTGTGTGTGTGTGTGTGTGTGTGTGTGTGTGTGTGTGTGTGTGTGTGTGTGTGTGTGTGTGTGTGTGTGTGTGTGTGTGTGTGTGTGTGTGTGTGTGTGTGTTCGTTCTCTCTCAGACGTTCCAGACCAGTGGGTTGTGGCTCTTCATGACTTCTCGGGTCAGACTGCAGAGGATCTGTGGTTCCAGCAGGGGGCGTTGATTAGAGTAACACAGCGTGTGGACGAGACTGGACCAGAGGAACACTGGACGGACGGGAGGGACTGTTCCCCACTACCTTCACACACCTGTAACACAGGTAACACACAGAGTAGGGTGAAGTTGCCCTAGATGCTGATCTGGGGTCAGTTTTGCTCCCCCCCCCCCCACACACTAATGGTTAAGGTTTGGGGGGAGGGGAAGCTGATTCTAGATCAGTCCCTAAGGGAGGCTTCATCTCTGGGTAACATGCACAGGACGCACACAAGAGTTTAACCATATTTTCTGCTCCTCTCTGCAGCTCAGCCAATGACGGGCCAGCCTGTGGCCAGGGGCGTGGCCAAGGTCCTGTTTGATTTCAGTGGAGAGAGCGAAGATGAGCTCTCACTGAAGGTAGGTGAAGGTAGGTCTAGGTAGGTCTAGGTAGGTCTAGGTAGGTCTAGGTAGGTGAAGGTAGGTCTAGGTAGGTCTAGGTAGGTGAAGGTAGGTCTAGGTAGGTATAGGTAGGTCTAGGTAGGTCTAGGTAGGTGAAGGTAGGTCTAGGTAGGTCTAGGTAGGTCTAGGTAGGTGAAGGTAGGTCTAGGTAGGTCTAGGTAGGTCTAGGTAGGTCTAGGTAGGTCTAGGTAGGTCTAGGTAGGTCTAGGTAGGTCTAGGTAGGTGAAGGTAGGTCTAGGTAGGTCTAGGTAGGTCTAGGTAGGTGAAGGTAGGTCTAGGTAGGTCTAGGTAGGTCTAGGTAGGTCTAGGTAGGTCTAGGTAGGTGAAGGTAGGTGAAGGTAGGTGAAGGTAGGTCTAGGTAGGTCTAGGTAGGTGAAGGTAGGTCTAGGTAGGTCTAGGTAGGTCTAGGTAGGTGAAGGTAGGTCTAGGTAGGTCTAGGTAGGTGAAGGTAGGTCTAGCTAGGTCTAGGTAGGTCTAGGTAGGTGAAGGTAGGTCTAGGTAGGTCTAGGTAGGTGAAGGTAGGTCTAGGTAGGTCTAGGTAGGTGAAGGTAGGTCTAGGTAGGTCTAGGTAGGTGAAGGTAGGTCTAGGTAGGTCTAGGTAGGTGAAGGTAGGTCTAGGTAGGTCTAGGTAGGTGAAGGTAGGTGAAGGTAGGTCTAGGTAGGTCTAGGTAGGTGAAGGTAGGTGAAGGTAGGTCTAGGTAGGTCTAGGTAGGTCTAGGTAGGTGAAGGTAGGTGAAGGTAGGTGAAGGTAGGTCTAGGTAGGTGAAGGTAGGTCTAGGTAGGTCTAGGTAGGTGAAGGTAGGTCTAGGTAGGTCTAGGTAGGTGAAGGTAGGTCTAGGTAGGTGAAGGTAGGTCTAGGTAGATGAAGGTAGGTCTAGGTAGGTGAAGGTAGGTCTAGGTAGGTGAATGTAGGTCTAGGTAGATGAAGGTAGGTGTAGGTAGGTCAAGGTAGGTGAAGGTAGGTGAAGGTAGGTGAAGGTAGGTGAAGGTAGGTCTAGGTAAATGAAGGTAGGTGAGGGTAGGTGAAGGTAGATGAAGGTAGGTCTAGGTAAATGAAGGTAGGTGAGGGTAGGTGAAGGTAGATGAAGGTAGGTAAAGGTAGGTCTAGGTAAATGAAGGTAGGTCTAGGTAAATGAAGGTAGGTGAGGGTAGGTGAAGGTAGATGAAGGTAGGTCTAGGTAGGTCATGGTAGGTGAAGGTAGATGAAGGTAGGTGAAGGTAGGTCTAGGTAGGTCTAGGTAGGTGAAGGTAGATGAAGGTAGGTGAAGGTAGGTCTAGGTAAATGAAGGTAGGTGAGGGTAGGTGAAGGTAGATGAAGGTAGGCTTGCTCAGCACTTTGTGAGTGTGTGTTGTTATTTTGTCACAAATGAAGTAGCAAGTCTAATGATTTGAGTACTTACTCTCTCCCTCTCTCTTTCCCCCCCTTCTCTCCCTTACTCTCCCCCCCCCTCTCTCTTTCCCTGTCTTTTCCGCTGTCTCTCTCCTCTCTCCCCCAGGCAGGGGAGGTAGTAACAGGGGTGGTGACAGTAGATGAGGAGTGGTATCTGGGGGATGCAGGAGGGAGGCGAGGCCTGGTCCCCAAAAACTATCTGAAACTGCTTCCTGACAGCTGCAAATAGGACTATGTACACTATGTGATAGATATATATAAACTACATTGCCATACGTATGTGGACAGCCCTTCAAATTAGTGGATTTGTCTCTTTCAGCCACACCCGTTGCTGACAGGTGTATAAAATCGATGCACACAGCCATGCAATCTCCATAGACAAACATTGGCAGTAGAATGGCCCGTACTGAAAGAGCTCAGTGACTTTTAACGTGGCACCGTCATAGGATGCCACCTTTCCGACAAGTCAGTTCGTCAAATTTCTACCCTGCTAGAGCTGCCCCGGGTCAACTGTAAGTGCTGTTATTGTGAAGTGGTGTGTAAAGCTCACCCCCATTGGACTCTGGAATAGAGGAAACGGGTTCTCTGGAGTGATGAATCATGCTTCACCATCTGGTGGATGCCAGGAGAACGCTACCTGCCCCAATGCATAGTGCCAACTGTAAAGTTTGGTGGAGGAGAAAAAATGGTCTGGGGCTGTTTTTCATGGTTCGGTCCCCTTAATTCCAGTGAAGGGAAATCTTAACGCTACAGCATACAATGACATTCTAGACGATTATGTGCTTCCAACTTTGTGGCAATACTTTGGGGAAGGCCCTTTCCTGTTTCAGCATGACAATTCCCCCATGCACAAAGCGAGTTCCATACAGAAATGGTTTGTGGAAATCGGTGTGGAAGAACTTGACTGGCCTGCAGAGAGCCCTGACTTCAACCCATCTAGCACCTTTGGTATGAATTGTAAGTCCCTGCAGCAATGTTCCAACATCTAGTGGAAAGCCTTCCCAGAAGAGTGGAGGCCGTTATAGCAGCAAATTGGGGACCAACTCCAAATGAATTCCCATGATTTTTGAATGAGATGTTCAACGAGCAGGTGTCCACATACTTTTGGTAATGTAGTGTATATATGAATATGTGCCTTCAGAAAGTATTCATACCCCTTGACTTATTCCACATTTTGTTTTACAGCTTGAATTCAGAATTGATTAAATTGTTTTTTCTCATCAATCTACACACAATACCCCATAATGACGTCACAATACCCCATAATGACATCACAATACCCCATAATGACATCACAATACCGCATAATGGCATCACAATACCCCATAATGACAAAGTGAAAACATGTTCTTTGCAAATTTATTGAAAATATCTAATTTACGTAAGTATTTACACCCCTGAGTCAATACTTTGTAGAAGCACCATTGACAGTTAGCTTTCCACACGTGGATTGTGTAACATTTTCCCATTTATAATTTTCAAAATTTTTCAAGCTCTGTCAAATTGGTTGTTGATCATTGCTAGACAACCGTTTTCTTGACATAGATTTTGAAATAGATTTAAGTCAAAACTGTAACTCGGCCACTCGGGAACATTAAAGTCGCCATTGGCCTTATGGTGAAATCCCTGAGCGGTTTCCTTCCTCTCCAGCAACTAAGTTAGGAAGGACGCCTGTATCTTTGTAGTGACTGGGTATATTGATACACCATTCAAAGTGTAATTAATAACTTCACCATGCTCAAAGGGATATTCAATGTCTGCCTACCAATAGCTGCCCTTCTTTGTGACGAAATGGAAAACCTCCCTGGTCTTTGTGGTTGAATCTGTGTTTGAAATTCACTGCTCAACTGAGGGACCTTACAGATATATCTGTATGTGTGGGGTACAGAGATGAGGTAGTCATTCAAAAATCATGTTAAACACTTTTATTGCACACAGAGTGAGTCCATGCAACTTATGTGATTTGTTCAGCACATTTTTACTCCTGAACTTATTTAGGCTCCTTGCCATAACAAAGGGGTTGAATACTTATTGACTCAAGACATTTCAGCTTTTAATTAATTTGTAAACATTTCTCTAAACATAATTACACGTTGATATTATGGGGTATCGTGTTTAAGACCAATGATACAAAATTTCAATTGAATCCATTTTAAATTCTGTCTGTAACACAACATGTGGAAGAAGTCAAGGGTGTACATATATACTGAGTATACAAAGCATTGCTCTTTCCATGGCAGAATGACCAGCTGAATATAGGTAAAAGCTATGATGCTTTATCGATTTGAAATCCACTTCAATCAGTGTAGATGAAGAGAAGGAGACAGATTAAAGAAGGACGTTTTAAGCTTTGAGACATGGATTGTGTATGTGTGCCATTCAGAAGGTGAACGGGGCAAGACAAAATATTGAATTACCTTTGAACGGGGGTATGGTAATAGGTGCCAGGCGCACTGGTTTGTGTCAAGAACTGCAACGCTGCTGGGTTTTTCACACTCAACAGCTTCCTGTGTGTATCAACAATGGTCCACCACCCAAAGGAGGGCCAACCAACTTGACACAACTGTGGGAAGCATTGGAGTCAACGTGGGCCAGCATCACTGTGGAACGCTTTCCACACCTTGTAGAGTCCATGCGCTGATGAATTGAGGCTGTTCTGAGGGGGGTGCAATTGAATGTTAGGAAGATGTTCCTAATGTTTTGTCCACTGTGTATATAACAGGTCTGTGTGAGGTACAGGGACAGAGGGAGAAAATGTTTAAGTGAATGAATGAATGAATGAATGAATGAATGAATGAATGAATGAATGTGTTCTAGTTACGGATGTGGTTGATGAGCATTCTGTTTACATCTCAGTATGATAACGAATAGATAGAAAACAGTTTGGCAAACTGTCCTCCATATTGACACCACACTGTCCTCCATATTGACACCACACTGTCCTCCATATCGACACTAAACTGTCCTCCATATCGACACTAAACTGTCCTCCATATCGACACTAAACTGTCCTCCATATCGACACTAAACTGTCCTCCATATTGACACTAAACTGTCCTCCATATTGACACTAAACTGTCCTCCATATTGACACTAAACTGTCCTCCATATTGACACTAAACTGTCCTCCATATTGACACTAAACTGTCCTCCATATTGACACTAAACTGTCCTCCATATTGACACTAAACTGTCCTCCATATCGACACTAAACTGTCCTCCATATCGACACTAAACTGTCCTCCATATCGACACTAAACTGTCCTCCATATCGACACTAAACTGTCCTCCATATCGACACTAAACTGTCCTCCATATCGACACTAAACTGTCCTCCATATCGACACTAAACTGTCCTCCATATCGACACTAAACTGTCCTCCATATTGACACTAAACTGTCCTCCATATCGACACTAAACTGTCCTCCATATCGACACTAAACTGTCCTCCATATTGACACTAAACTGTCCTCCATATTGACACTAAACTGTCCTCCATATTGACACTACACTGTCCTCCATATTGACACTAAACTGTCCTCCATATTGACACTAAACTGTCCTCCATATTGACACTAAACTGTCCTCCATATCGACACTAAACTGTCCTCCATATTGACACTAAACTGTCCTCCATATCGACACTAAACTGTCCTCCATATTGACACTAAACTGTCCTCCATATTACATCTCAGTACTTTACTTTGGTGCCAAAATGGCAGCCGTTGTAATTCTACATCTGAAACAGTTTGCTGAATCCTGTTGAATCTAGCCCAGTATCAGAATTATCACCAGCAAGCCAGCCTTACAGCACAGTGCTTTTCAACCGTAGAAATAGAATTACTAGAATGGTCCATCCTCATTCAAGTCTATGGGTCTGTGACAGGTGGTGCGGTGCCTTGAGTGTACCCAAGGGGTGCAGTTCAATTACCATTGTCTGAAGGGCTGTTAACCATTCCAGTGATTGTTGTATTTCTTTGTTTTTAACCTGGTACCTACCATAAGGTAACCTAGTGGTCACTTTAACAGCTTTCTATGGGGGGGTGAATCCTAACTTTCACTTCGGTCTAATTTTCATTCAGTCTGTGAAAATGTGACTTAAAGTGGAGGTTGGTATTTTCTTTCTGTGTTTTAACTGCTTTGTGTCATTACATACTGTATAACTGGATGTTCCATACAGGCTTTTAAAATCGAAATAAACATGGTTTAATACCAGTGACTCGTTATGGAAGCTTCTCGGGTGGTTGGCAAAAGACAGGAAGTCCAGTCGTCTACAATCAACGACCAGTTGTCAAGATGGCGTCTTTTATTCTCACTTGTTTGACGTATTGTTGCAGATACAAACCGTAACAACTCCCAGACACACAATACATCTCTTCGTCGTGCTTTTCTAAATACAGTAATAATCAAATTAAACTACTTTACTATAATATTTCACCTTTCTTATAACTGTAAAACAAATATAATCATACTTGGTGACAGTACATAATTAACCCCATTTCATTTAATTGATGACATTTTCTGCCCAGCGTCTTCTGAGACACCATTCAAAATGTCCACTGTCTTTTTACAACTTCAGCTTTACGGACGAGGTGATGTCGTCCCTCTGTGACCAAGAGAAAGTGGGTTTTATTTCGATTCTACGAGATCATTTACTATTGTTTGATAGTGAGAGCTCTGAATTCGGCCTGATAATATGAGTGAGATGAGGCTGTCTGCCGTAAAGTCACCAGAGCTGGAAGCTTCCCGACCAGGAGCGGAAACAGAAAATATCATGTGTTGTTCCCTATATACAAACCAGGTGTCCCATTTCACATACTGCGTTTCAGATGCGAGCGGAGAATGGTATGTGAGGCGGGATAACCGGGGCTGTCACCGACTGCACAGCAATGAATGTTGCACCGTTCACAGAGCGCTCTGTTACACAACAGAGTCCGTCAGCGGAGCGGAGCCCGTCCGGTCCACTCCCAATGTCGCTCCAGTAACGCTCACATCAACTCATCTATTTATGTGCTGCTATATATGGTCCCGTGAGGCTCAGTTGGTAGAGCATGGTGTTTGCAACGCCAGGGTTGTGGGTTCGATTCCCACGGGGGACCAGTACGGAGAAGAAATAAAACATGTGTGAAATGTATGCATTCACTACTGTAAGTCGCTCTGGACAAGAGCGTCTGCTAAATGACTAAAATGTGAAATATATATATAGCCCCTTGCTTTAGCTACTGTTCATGGACTTCACTAAATAGTTTAAGAAAGAAACTGATTAAAAAAAAAAAACAGGTGCAAAATCAAGGTGATTTACCAAGAGAGGGAGTGTGGTGATGTCACGTCCACAACTAAAGAATCACCGTGGAATCTGAAAAGACACGTCTACCGGAAGCATTAACGGTGTACTTACCACGGTGGGCGTGCTGACGGAAAGGTACGAGGTGGGTAGATAACGAAGTGTGTCATTGTAGCAAAATATTTATAAACAAAAAAATCGGATGTCTTCACAAAGTTACCTTCATTAATGTTCTATTTATTTATACAAAAAGCCATCATTGATTTTGGCCCAATAGGCCTGGCATATTCCCACGTTCAAGGAGCTTTCTGTTTTGATTGGGTTATTTTTAAAACATCTCTGCCCAGTCTGCCAAGAGTGTGTTTACCGTCCCCGGTGGCTCTGCCAACACAGAGAGGATATTCGCTGCTGTTCACCGGCTCTCCCGGTACCGTCCCATGAGCCTGAAGCCCCAGACTGATGTTTCTAAAAAATGAATTCAAAAAGGCACTGAGCCTAACGAGGCATTCCCCCCCCCGTTTAAATGTGTCTTTCATTCTGAGTAAGTCACAGTTTATATGCGCACGTTTTGTTTGTTAAGACTATAATGATTTAATACAACTAAATGTTTAAATGCCGCGCGCTTTATGTCCCTACCAGCATATTGTATCACACTCGCAAATTCTTCACAATGTATTTCTTTGTAGACTACAGCCTTGAAATAATAATAATAGCCTAAATAATTCATTTTCTATTCAGAGTGTTTATATGCTGTTTAATATGACATGTATCCTATTCAGAGTGTTTATATGCTGTTTAATATGACATGTAGCCTATTCAGAGTGTTAATATGCTGTTTAATATGACATGTAGCCTATTCAGAGTGTTTATATGCTGTTTAATATGACATGTAGCCTATTCAGAGTGTTTATATGCTGTTTAATATCACATGTATCCTATTCAGAGTGTTTATATGCTGTTTAATATGACATGTAGCCTATTCAGAGTGTTTATATGCTGTTTAATATCACATGTAGCCTATTTAGTGTTTAATATGACATGTAGCCTATTTTAAATGATGAGCGCTTCTTACATTCACCTTTTCATGTTTATTCAAATTCTTTAAATTCAAATATGTTTTTGTTTCATTACTTCAAAACCAAATGGTAGGTACAAGTAGTCACACCAAAAAAATAAATAGATGGGGTGTTGGTTAAATTGTTATTTTAATGAATGGAGTGAATTTGGAGCTGCAGGAGTTCTTTTCTTCCCTTGTGTGCAAGGAGAGGTTTTTCGGTGGAGTGGTAGAGAAGGATTTCCTTCAAATAACAATCTAATGAAACTACTCATTCCTATAATTCAGTGTTAAAATAACACTATGTGAGAACAATATTTTATTTGTGAACAAATGTTACATTTTGCCATTATAAGGTTGGTTGCAACCTTGAAAATCGTTGTGGATATCTGTTTCCTGCTCAAGTCGACTACAAAACCCACAATGCAATGCTCTCCATGGGCTGGAGAGCAAGCGTAGCTTCACCCGATAATATCAAAGTCAATATCAGCATGTGAAGTAGATAGCTAGCTGTAAAAATCACCTGAACAAACTGTACTATCAATGTGGGAGTCTACAATCTGACCATGATGTTCCTAGGATGACATTCACCCTAGACTGAACAGGCAAACAGGACCAAATGTGTTGGACCCTCTGTTAATAAATTACACCTTTTGTAGAAGTAAAGGAATATCGCTAAAATATGACCAATGGCCGATTGGAGAGAGAAGACAACCTCCCGCATTAAGACGTCGACCAAGTATTGAAATCTGACACGTATGATAGAAGTTTTCGCGATTTAAAACTCTGTGTTCCTATTAACTTCCAGTCTAGTGACAGGTGTTTTATTGCAATGCTACGTCAAAAACCGGACGGATTTCTGCCTACTTGTATGGATGGCAATAGCTCAGAGATTCAACATGAAATGACCCCAGGAAACGATAGAACATCGCTCAAAAGATGCACAAAAAAACAATTATAACATTCAAAATGGGTGAATCTTTAATTTAACATTTTTAAGAGGATAAGCATCACATAATTCCATCCATGTCATCAGGAGGGATCAGCCAATGAATTATACTCGTGAGTAAACATCCCATAACTGCAGGGGGCAGTAAATCACCAACCTTGGCTTTATACCTGTTCCAACAACACCCTCCAGGGGGCAGTATGCACCCATTCAGTTTGTTTACCAACTCATAGAAGTAGTAGAAGAAGAAAATGGGACTACTTCAAAATTGAGATGGCCTCAATGGCACTGCCCATGCGCTCACAGATGCCATAATGGGACCGATACAATGAGGCGATGTCTATGGCGGACCTTACTGAATCCTTTCTCGTCAATGGATGTGAAGGAAAGGAGGCAAGGAAATTAGGCTGTCCAAGACTATTAGGATGTGGCCAAGTTTCAAAATGGCACCCGCCCCTCCCCAAACTAACCCCCCATCCCCCAAACTATCCCCACCACTCCCCCACACTGCTACATTCTCTAAAGCACAACTCACACAAACACACATATATATACACCATATATACACAATATACGGTAGAAACTCCATTCTCCACAGTATACTCCCTTCTCCACAGTATACTCCCTTCTCCACAGTATACTCTATTCTCCACAGTATACTCCATTCTCCACAGTATACTCCCTTCTCCACAGTAGACTCTATTCTCCACAGTATACTCTTATTCTCCACAGTATACTCTTATTCTCCTCTTATTCTCCACAGTATACTCTTATTCTCCACAGTATACTCTTATTCTCCACAGTAGACTCTATTCTCCACAGTAGACTCCATTCTCCACAGTATACTCTTATTCTCCACAGTATACTCTTATTCTCCACAGTATACTCTATTCTCCACAGTAGACTCCATTCTCCACAGTAGACTCTATTCTCCACAGTATACTCTTATTCTCCACAGTATACTCCATTCTCCACAGTATACTCTATTCTCCACAGTATACTCTATTCTCCACAGTAGACTCTATTCTCCACAGTATACTCTATTCTCCACAGTAGACTCCATTCTCCACAGTAGACTCTATTCTCCACAGTAGACTCTATTCTCCACAGTAGACTTTATTCTCCACAGTATACTCTATTCTCCACAGTATACTCTATTCTCCACAGTATACTCTTATTCTCCACAGTAGACTCTATTCTCCACAGTATACTCTTATTCTCCACAGTAGACTCTATTCTCTACAGTATACTCTATTCCCCACAGTATACTCTTATTCTCCACAGTAGACTCTATTCTCCACAGTATACTCTTATTCCCCACAGTATACTCTTATTCCCCACAGTATACTCTTATTCTCCACAGTATACTCTATTCCCCACAGTATACTCTTATTCCCCACAGTATACTCTTATTCTCCACAGTATACTCTTATTCTCCACAGTATACTCTTATTCCCCACAGTATACTCTTATTCTCCACAGTATACTCTTATTCTCCACAGTAGACTCTATTCTCCACAGTATACTCTATTCTCCACAGTATACTCTTATTCTCTACAGTAGACTCTTATTCTCCACAGTAGACTCTATTCTCCACAGTATACTCTATTCCCCACAGTAGACTCTTATTCTCCACAGTAGACTCTATTCTCCACAGTATACTCTTATTCTCTACAGTATACTCTATTCTCCACAGTATACTCTATTCTCCACAGTATACTCTTATTCTCCACAGTATACTCTTATTCCCCACAGTATACTCTTATTCTCCACAGTATACTCTTATTCTCCACAGTAGACTCTATTCTCCACAGTATACTCTATTCTCCACAGTATACTCTTATTCTCTACAGTAGACTCTTATTCTCCACAGTAGACTCTATTCTCCACAGTATACTCTATTCCCCACAGTAGACTCTTATTCTCCACAGTAGACTCTATTCTCCACAGTATACTCTTATTCTCTACAGTATACTCTATTCTCCACAGTATACTCTATTCTCCACAGTATACTCTATTCTCCACAGTATACTCTATTCTCCACAGTAGACTCTATTCTCCACAGTAGACTCTATTCTCCACAGTATACTCTATTCTCCACAGTAGACTCTATTCTCCACAGTATACTCTATTCTCCACAGTATACTCTTATTCTCTACAGTATACTCTATTCTCCACAGTAGACTCTATTCTCCACAGTATACTCTATTCTCCACAGTATACTCTATTCTCCACAGTATACTCTATTCTCCACAGTAGACTCTATTCTCCACAGTATACTCTATTCTCCACAGTAGACTCTATTCTCCACAGTATACTCTATTCTCCACAGTATACTCTATTCTCCACAGTAGACTCCATTCTTGTAAGATTTGCGAGTGAGAAAATGGGAGGGAAACAGAGAGAAAGGATGAGCTACATATGAGTTAGAGCGGACTGATACCAGAAAGAGAGAGAAAGTTAGGAGAGAGAGAGAGAGAGGGGGGAGAAAGAGGGAGATATATATATATGTTTGGAGGGGTACTGTGCAGTGTATTATCTGAGGTTGTTGGTATAATACAGGAAAGTGGTCCAAACCCACCGCTAGGAGAAGGAGCTAGGGACTGAAATGGAAAGTGACCCAAACCCACAGCTAGGGGAAGGAGCTAGGATCTGAAATGGAAAGTGACCCACAACCCTTTCTACTCTCCACCGCTTGGGGAAGGAGCTAAGGACTGAAATGGAAAGTGGCCCAAACCCACAGCTCCTCTCCTCTCAACAGCTAGGGCAAGTGGCTAGGGACTGAAATGGAAAATGGCCCACATCCTAAATGGACCCTACCCACAATGCACTTGTGGAGATCTGGATAGGTGATAGGTGTAAGCAATATGATAATAGCTTCCACCTTGCCCTCTGATAGGCTAGGTGGAAGTTTCACCATATTGCTAATACCAATCAAATCCTCTCAGATCTCCACACCTTACATAGGCGTAGGGTCTAGGGGCTCCATTAGGGCCCCTCCTTCTCACCTATAAGAGAAGAGCCCAGGGAAGGGATGGCCAACTCTTTTCTAGGCCCGCGTATCCATTTTCTTTTTTTGGAACTCAGTCGGGCTCACAACTTACTGTTGCTAGGTAGAATAGTAGAATACACAAGGTGAAGTCAGGTTGTGCATCAGCGGTTTCTCTCTTGTTGTTTTTCTCTTGTTATGTCACTCAATTAGCCCACATCAGCTACATGTTTTAACATTGGTTAATTAGTCTATCTGCCAGCTATCTAAACTGGTAGGAATCATGGTGTAATTATGTTAATTAGTCTAGCCAGCTATCTAAACTGGTAGGAATCATGGTGTAATTATGTTAGCTGGCAGATAGACTAATTAACATAATTACACCATGATTCCTACCAGTTTAGATAGCTGGCAGATAGACTAATTATCTAAACTGGTAGGAATCATGGTGTAATTATGTTAATTAGTCTAGCCAGCTATCTAAACTGGTAGGAATCATGGTGTAATTATGTTAATTAGTTTAGCCAGCTATCTAAACTGGTAGGAATCATGGTCTAATTATGTTAATTAGTCTAGCCAGCTATCTAAACTGGTAGGAATCATGGTCTAATTATGTTAATTAGTCTAGCCAGCTACAGTGGGGGGAAAAAGTATTTGATCCCCTGCTGATTTTGTATGTTTGCCCACTGACAAAGAAAGGATCAGTCTATAATTGTAATGGTAGGTTAATTTGAACAGTGAGAGACAGAATAACAACACAAATATCCAGAAAAATGCATGTCAGAAATGTTATAAATTGATTTGCATTTTAATGAGTGAAAAAAGTATTTGACCCCCTCTCAATCAAAAAGATTTCTGGCTCCCAGGTGTCTTTTATACAGGTAACGAGCTGAGATTAGGAGCACACTCTTAAAGGGAGTGCTCCTAACCACAGCTTGTTACCTGTAAAAAAAGACACCTGTCCACAGAAGCAATCAGATTCCAAACTCTCCACCATGGCCAAGACCAAAGAGCTCTCCAAGGACGTCAGGGACAAGATTGTAGACCTACACAAGGCTGGAATGGGCTACAAGACCACCGCCAAGCAGCTTGGTGAGAAGATGACAACATTTGGTGTGATTATTTGCAAATGGAAGAAACACAAAAGAACTGTCAATCTCCCTCGGCCTGGGGCTCCATGCAAGATCTCACCTCGTGGAGTTGCAATGATCATGAGAACGGTGAGGAATCAGCCCAGAACTACACGGGAGGATCTTGTCAATGATCTCAAGGCAGCTGGGACCATAGTCACCAAGAAAACAATTGGTACACACTAAGCCGTGAAGGACTGAAATCCTGCAGCGCTTGCAAGGTCCCCCTGCTCAAGAATACATATACAGGCCCGTCTGAAGTTTTCCAGTGAACATCTGAATGACTCAGAGGACAACTGGTGAAAGTGTTGTGGTCAGATGAGACCAAAATGGAGCTCTTTGACATCAACTCAACTCGCTGTGTTTGGAGGAGGAGGAATGCTGCCTATGACCCCAAGAACACCATCTCCACCGTCAAACATGGAGGTGGAAACATTATGCTTTGGGGGTGTTTTTCTGCTAAGGGGACAGGACAACTTCACCGCATCAAAGGGACAATGGACGGGGCCATGTACCGTCAAATCTTGGGTGAGAACCTCCTTCCCTCAGCCAGGGCATTGAAAATGGGTCGTGGATGGGTATTCAATGACCCAAAACACACGGCCAAGGCAACAAAGGAGTGGCTCAAGAAGAAGCACATTAAGGTCCTGGAGTGGCCTAGCCAGTCTCCAGACCTTAATCCCATAGAAAATCTGTGGAGGGAGCTGAAGGTTCGAGTTGCCAAACGTCAGCCTCGAAACCTTATTGACTTGGAGAAGATCTGCAAAGAGGAGTGGGACAAAATCCCTCCTGAGGTGTGTGCAAACCTGGTGGCCAACTACAAGAAACGTCTGACCTCTGTGATTGCCAACAAGGGTTTTGCCACCAAGTACTAAGTCATGTTTTGCAGAGGGGTCAAATACTTATTTCCCTCATTAAAATGCAAATCATTTTATAACATTTTTGACTTACATTTTTCTGGATTTTTTTGTTGTTATTCTGTCTCTCACTGTTCAAATAAACCTACTATTAAATTATAGACTGATCATTTCTATGTAAGTGGGCAAACGTACAAAATCAGCAGGGGATCAAATACTTTTTCCCCCACTATATCTAAACTGGTAGGAATCATGGTGTAATTATGTTAATTAGTCTATCTGCCAGCTATCTAAACTGGTAGGAATCATGGTCTAATTATGTTAATTAGTCTATCTGCCAGCTATCTAAACTGGTAGGAATCATGGTGTAATTATGTTAATTAGTCTAGCCAGCTATCTAAACTGGTAGGAATCATGGTCTAATTATGTTAATTAGTCTAGCCAGCTATTTAAACTGGTAGGAATCATGGTGTAATTATGTTAATTAGCCTAGCCAGCTATCTAAACTGGTAGGAATCATGGTGTAATTATGTTAATTAGCCTAGCCAGCTATCTAAACTGGTAGGAATCATGGTCTAATTATGTTAATTAGCCTAGCCAGCTATCTAAACTGGTAGGAATCATGGTGTAATTATGTTAATTAGTCTATCTGCCAGCTATCTAAACTGGTAGGAATCATGGTGTAATTATGTTAATTAGTCTATCTGCCAGCTATCTAAACTGGTAGGAATCATGGTGTAATTATGTTAATTAGTCTATCTGCCAGCTATCTAAACTGGTAGGAATCATGGTGTAATTATGTTAATTAGTCTATCTGCCAGCTATCTAAACTGGTAGGAATCATGGTGTAATTATGTTAATTAGTCTATCTGCCAGCTATCTAAACTGGTAGGAATCATGGTCTAATTATGTTAATTAGTCTATCTGCCAGCTATCTAAACTGGTAGGAATCATGGTGTAATTATGTTAATTAGTCTATCTGCCAGCTATCTAAACTGGTAGGAATCATGGTCTAATTATGTTAATTAGTCTATCTGCCAGCTATCTAAACTGGTAGGAATCATGGTGTAATTATGTTAATTAGTCTATCTGCCAGCTATCTAAACTGGTAGGAATCATGGTGTAATTATGTTAATTAGTCTAGCCAGCTATCTAAACTGGTAGGAATCATGGTCTAATTATGTTAATTAGTCTATCTGCCAGCTATCTAAACTGGTAGGAATCATGGTGTAATTATGTTAATTAGTCTATCTGCCAGCTATCTAAACTGGTAGGAATCATGGTCTAATTATGTTAATGAGTCTAGCCAGCTATCTAAACTGGTAGGAATCATGGTCTAATTATGTTAATGAGTCTATCTGCCAGCTATCTAAACTGGTAGGAATCATGGTCTAATTATGTTAATTAGTCTATCCAGCTATCTAAACTGGTAGGAATCATGGTGTAATTATGTTAATTAGTCTATCTGCCAGCTATCTAAACTGGTAGGAATCATGGTGTAATTATGTTAATTAGTCTATCTGCCAGCTATCTAAACTGGTAGGAATCATGGTGTAATTATGTTAATTAGTCTATCTGCCAGCTATCTAAACTGGTAGGAATCATGGTGTAATTATGTTAATTAGTCTAATTATGGGCTCCCATTGATTTTGTTAGTCACTCTCCTTCAGATATCATATTAAAAACTGCAAACATTTCTCTCCACCCACATGGCAAAATGTGTAGAATTGCAGGAAATGAGTTAGAAAATTGCTAAATCTTCACTCTACCCACGAGCCACCGCGGCCCCTCGTGATGAGTTAATATTTTTGGTGGGCCCCACCCCCATTCAAAGTTGCCCATCCCTTGCCTAGGGGCTGAAGTGGGATGTGTCCTCAGCAGAGGTAATAGATTTAGAGTTGGGATTAGTAGTGTTGTTGTGGGCGGGGCTACTCTGTGCTGCTGGGGTCATAGGGTCAAAGGTCGCTGTCGGGGTTGTAGGGGTCACTGGAAGGTCAGGGGTCACCGTAGCTGACGATAATGTCTCTGTGTTCACGTTTCTGCTCTCTAGAGTGGCCTCGTCCTGCAAAACACACACACACACACACGTTTATTCAGATGAGGGTAGAGGACGTTGTGGAGTTTGTGTCGGTCAGCGTGTAGGTGACGTGTGTGTGTGTGTGTGTGGGGGGGGGGGCCTACCGTAACCCAGGGGTGTGAGAGGACCTCCTCTGCTGAATAACGAATGTCCGCGTTCACCTGCAGCATCTCACCAATCAGCATCTAGGAAAGACGTCATGTGACAGTCAGTATGCAACATAGAAGCTATGTTTTCAAGGGCTATTTCTGAACTGCGTATATTTGTGTTCCACTACACTACGTGGTGCAGTGTACCATCTATCTACTGTTATACCATCTATCTACTGTTATACCATCTATCTACTGTTATACCATCTATCTACTGTTATACCATCTATCTACTGTTATACCATCTATCTAATGTTATACCATCTATCTACTGTTATACCATCTATCTACTGTTATACCATCTATCTACTGTTATACCATCTATCTAATGTTATACCCTCTATCTACTGTTATACCATCTATCTAATGTTGTACCATCTATCTACTGTTATACCATCTATCTACTGTTATACCATCTATCTACTGTTATACCATCTATCTAATGTTATACCATCTATCTACTGTTATACCATCTATCTAATGTTATACCATCTATCTACTGTTATACCATCTATCTACTGTTATACCATCTATCTAATGTTGTACCATCTATCTAATGTTATACCATCTATCTAATGTTGTACCATCTATCTACTGTTATACCATCTATCTATCTACTGTTATACCATCTATCTATCTACTGTTATACCATCTATCTACTGTTATACCATCTATCTACTGTTATACCATCTATCTATCTACTGTTATACCATCTATCTACTGTTATACCATCTATCTACTGTTATACCATCTATCTACTGTTATACCATCTATCTACTGTTATACCATCTATCTAATGTTATACCATCTATCTAATGTTATACCATCTATCTATCTACTGTTATACCATCTATCTAATGTTATACCATCTATCTATCTACTGTTATACCATCTATCTACTGTTATACCATCTATCTACTGTTATACCATCTATCTAATGTTATACCATCTATCTACTGTTATACCATCTATCTAATGTTATACCATCTATCTACTGTTATACCATCTATCTACTGTTATACCATCTATCTACTGTTATACCATCTATCTAATGTTATACCATCTATCTACTGTTATACCATCTATCTACTGTTATACCATCTATCTAATGTTATACCATCTATCTACTGTTATACCATCTATCTAATGTTATACCATCTATCTAATGTTGTACCATCTATCTATCTACTGTTATACCATCTATCTAATGTTATACCATCTATCTATCTACTGTTATACCATCTATCTAATGTTATACCCTCTATCTACTGTTATACCATCTATCTAATGTTATACCATCTATCTAATGTTGTACCATCTATCTACTGTTATACCATCTATCTACTGTTATACCATCTATCTACTGTTATACCATCTATCTAATGTTATACCATCTATCTCTGATCTATAATGTTGTACCATCTATCTACTGTTGTACCATCTATCTACTGTTATACCATCTATCTACTGTTATACCATCTATCTACTGTTATACCATCTATCTACTGTTATACCATCTATCTACTGTTATACCATCTATCTACTGTTATACCATCTATCTACTGTTATACCATCTATCTAATGTTATACCATCATCTATCTACTGTTATACCATCTATCTACTGTTATACCATCTATCTACTGTTATACCATCTATCTAATGTTATACCATCTATCTATGTCATCTATCTAATGTTATACCATCTATCTACTGTTGTACCATCTATCTACTGTTATACCATCTATCTATCTACTGTTATACCATCTATCTACTGTTATACCATCTATCTATTATGTTATACCATCTATCTACTGTTATACCATCTATCTACTGTTATACCATCTATCTACTGTTATACCATCTATCTATCTACTGTTATACCATCTATCTATCTACTGTTATACCATCTATCTATCTGTTATACCATCTATCTACTGTTATACCAATCTATCTACTGTTATACCATCTATCTACTGTTATACCATCTATCTACTGTTATACCATCTATCTACTGTTATACCATCTATCTACTGTTATACCATCTATCTACTGTTATACCATCTATCTACTGTTATACCATCTATCTAATGTTATACCATCTATCTACTGTTATACCATCTATCTACTGTTATACCATCTATCTACTGTTATACCATCTATCTACTGTTATACCATCTATCTACTGTTATACCATCTATCTAATGTTATACCATCTATCTACTGTTATACCATCTATCTACTGTTATACCATCTATCTACTGTTATACCATCTATCTAATGTTATACCATCTATCTAATGTTATACCATCTATCTATACTGTTATACCATCTATCTATCTACTGTTATACCATCTATCTATCTACTGTTATACCATCTATCTAATGTTATACCATCTATCTAATGTTATACCATCTATCTACTGTTATACCATCTATCTACTGTTATACCATCTATCTACTGTTATACCATCTATCTATCTACTGTTATACCATCTATCTACTGTTATACCATCTATCTACTGTTATACCATATACTGTTATACCATCTATCTACTGTTATACCATCTATCTAATGTTATACCATCTATCTACTGTTGTACCATCTTACCATCTATCTACTGTTATACCATCTATCTAATGTTATACCATCTAATCTACATGTTATACCATCTATCTAATGTTATACCATCTATCTACTGTTATACCATCTATCTAATGTTATACCATCTATCTACTGTTATACCATCTATCTATCTAATGTTATACCATCTATCTACTGTTATACCATCTATCTACTGTTATACCATCTATCTACTGTTATACCATCTATTACTGTTATACCATCTATCTACTGTTATACCATCTATCTAATGTTATACCATCTATCTACTGTTGTTATACCATCTATCTACTGTTATACCATCTATCTAATGTTATACCATCTATCTACTGTCTACCGTCTATCTATCTAATGTTATACCATCTATCTACTGTTATACCATCTATCTACTGTTATACCATCTATCTAATGTTATACCATCTATCTATCTACTGTTATACCATCTATCTAATGTTATACCATCTATCTACTGTTATACCATCTATCTAATGTTATACCTATCTATCTACTGTTATACCATCTATCTAATGTTATACCATCTATCTACTGTTATACCATCTATCTACTGTTATACCATCTATCTACTGTTATACCATCTATCTAATGTTATACCATCTATCTACTGTTATACCATCTATCTAATGTTATACCATCTATCTATCTACTGTTATACCATCTATCTATCTACTGTTATACCATCTATCTATCTAATGTTATACCATCTATCTACTGTTATACCATCTATCTACTGTTATACCATCTATCTACTGTTATACCACATCTATCTACTGTTATACCATCTATCTACTGTTATACCATCTATCTAATGTTATACCGCATCTATGTTATACCATCTATCTACTGTTATACCATCATCTATCTACTGTTATACCATCTATCTACGATGTTATACCATCTATCTATCTGTTATACCATCTATCTACTGTTATACCATCTATCTACTGTTATACCATCTATCTAATGTTATACCATCTATCTACTGTTATACCATCTATCTACTGTTATACCATCTATCTACATGTTATACCATCTATCTACTGTTATACCATCTATCTACTGTTATACCATCTATCTACTGTTATACCATCTATCTACTGTTATACCATCTATCTAATGTTATACCATCTATCTACTGTTATACCATCTATCTACTGTTATACCATCTATCTACTGTTATACCATCTATCTATCTGTTATACCATCTATCTACTGTTATACCATCTATCTACTGTTATACCATCTATCTATCTACTGTTATACCATCTATCTACTGTTATACCATCTATCTATCTTTGTTATACCATCTATCTACTGTTATACCATCTATCTACTGTTATACCATCTATCTACATGTTATACCATCTATCTAATGTTATACCATCTATCTACTGTTATACCATCTATCTAATGTTATACCATCTATCTACTGTTATACCATCTATCTAATGTTATACCATCTATCTATCTACTGTTATACCATCTATCTACTGTTATACCATCTATCTACTGTTATACCATCTATCTACTGTTATACCATCTATCTACTGTTATACCATCTATCTACTGTTATACCGTCCATCTATCTAATGTTATACCATCTATCTACTGTTATACCATCATCTATCTATCTACTGTTATACCATCTATCTACTGTTATACCATCTATCTACTGTTATACCATCCATCTATCTAATGTTATACCATCTATCTAATGTTATACCATCTATCTATCTACTGTTATACCATCTATCTATCTACTGTTATACCATCTATCTACTGTTATACCACTATCTATGCTAACCATCTATCTACTGTTATACCATCTATCTAATGTTATACCATCTATCTAATGTTATACCATCTATCTATCTAATGTTATACCATCTATCTACTGTTATACCATCTATCTACTGTTATACCATCTATCTAATGTTATACCATCTATCTACTGTTATACCATCTATCTAATGTTATACCATCTATCTACTGTTATACCATCTATCTACTGTTATACCATCTATCTACTGTTATACCATCTATCTACTGTTATACCATCTATCTAATGTTATACCATCTATCTATCTACTGTTATACCATCTATCTACATGTTATACCATCTATCTACTGTTATACCATCTATCTACTGTTATACCATCTATCTACTGTTATACCATCTATCTAATGTTATACCATCTATCTACTGTTATACCATCTATCTACTGTTATACCATCTATCTAATGTTATACCATCTATCTACTGTTATACCATCTATCTACTGTTATACCGTCATCTATCTAATGTTATACCATCTATCTACTGTTATACCATCTATCTACTGTTATACCATCTATCTACTGTTATACCATCTATCTACTGTTATACCATCTATCTAATGTTATACCATCTATCTAATGTTATACCATCTATCTACTGTTATACCATCTATCTACTGTTATACCATCTATCTAATGTTATACCATCTATCTAATGTTATACCATCTATCTATCATGTTATACCCTATCTATCTACTGTTATACCATCTATCTATCTAATGTTATACCATCTATCTACTGTTATACCATCTATCTACTGTTATACCATCTATCTACTGTTATACCATCTATCTAATGTTATACCATCTATCTAATGTTATACCATCTATCTATCTACTGTTATACCATCTATCTACTGTTATACCATCTATCTACTGTTATACCATCTATCTATCTACTGTTATACCATCTATCTATCTAATGTTATACCATCTATCTAATGTTGTACCATCTATCTAATGTTATACCATCTATCTACTGTTATACCATCTATCTACTGTTATACCATCTATCTACTGTTATACCATCTATCTACTGTTATACCATCTATCTATCTACTGTTATACCATCTATCTACTGTTATACCATCTATCTACTGTTATACCATCTATCTACTGTTATACCATCTATCTACTGTTATACCATCTATCTAATGTTATACCATCTATCTACTGTTATACCATCTATCTACTGTTATACCATCTATCTACTGTTATACCATCTATCTACTGTTATACCATCTATCTAATGTTATACCCTATCTATCTACTGTTATACCATCTATCTACTGTTATACCATCTATCTACTGTTATACCATCTATCTAATGTTATACCATCTATCTACTGTTATACCATCTACTCTCCATCTATCTAATGTTATACCATCTATCTACTGTTATACCATCTATCTAATGTTATACCATCTATCTACTGTTATACCATCTATCTACTGTTATACCATCTATCTACTGTTATACCATCTATCTACTGTTATACCATCTATCTAATGTTATACCATCTATCTAATGTTATACCATCTATCTATCTACTGTTATACCATCTATCTACTGTTATACCATCTATCTACTGTTATACCATCTATCTACTGTTATACCATCTATCTACTGTTATACCATCTATCTACTGTTATACCATCTATCTAATGTTATACCATCTATCTAATGTTATACCATCTATCTAATGTTATACCATCTATCTACTGTTATACCATCTATCTACTGTTATACCATCTATCTACTGTTATACCATCTATCTACTGTTATACCATCTATCTACTGTTATACCATCTATCTACTGTTATACCCCATCTATCTACTGTTATACCATCTATCTAATGTTATACCATCTATCTATCTGTTATACCATCTATCTACTGTTATACCATCTATCTACTGTTATACCATCTATCTACTGTTATACCATCTATCTCTAGTTATACCATCTATCTAATGTTGTACCTCTATCTAGTTATACCATCTATCTAATGTTATACCATCTATCTATCTACTGTTATACCATCTATCTACTGTTATACCATCTATCTAATGTTATACCATCTATCTACTGTTATACCATCTATCTACTGTTATACCATCTATCTAATGTTATACCATCTATCTACTGTTATACCATCTATCTACTGTTATACCATCTATCTAATGTTATACCATCTATCTACTGTTATACCATCTATCTAATGTTATACCATCTATCTAATGTTATACCATCTATCTACTGTTATACCATCTATCTACTGTTATACCATCTATCTAATGTTATACCATCTATCTATCTAATGTTATACCATCTATCTATCTACTGTTATACCATCTATCTAATGTTATACCATCTATCTACTGTTATACCATCTATCTACTGTTATACCATCTATCTACTGTTATACCATCTATCTAATGTTATACCATCTATCTAATGTTATACCATCTATCTATCTACTGTTATACCATCTATCTATCTACTGTTATACCATCTATCTACTGTTATACCAATCTATCTACTGTTATACCATCTATCTACTAATGTTATACCATCTATCTAATGTTGTACCATCTATCTAATGTTATACCATCTATCTAATGTTATACCATCTATCTACTGTTATACCATCTATCTACTGTTATACCATCTATCTACTGTTATACCATCTATCTATCTACTGTTATACCATCTATCTATCTACTGTTATACCATCTATCTACTGTTATACCATCTATCTACTGTTATACCATCTATCTATGACTGTTATACCATCTATCTACTGTTATACCATCTATCTACTGTTATACCATCTATCTAATGTTATACCATCTATCTACTGTTATACCATCTATCTACTGTTATACCATCTATCTATCTACTGTTATACCATCTATCTAATGTTATACCATCTATCTATACCATCTATCTACTGTTATACCATCTATCTAATGTTATACCATCTATCTACTGTTATACCATCTATCTACTGTTATACCATCTATCTACTGTTATACCATCTATCTGCTGTTATACCATCTATCTACTGTTATACCATCTATCTACTGTTATACCATCTATCTACTGTTATACCATCTATCTATCTACTGTTATACCATCTATCTAATGTTATACCATCTATCTACTGTTATACCATCTATCTACTGTTATACCATCTATCTAATGTTATACCATCTATCTACTGTTATACCATCTATCTACTGTTATACCATCTATCTACTGTTATACCATCTATCTAATGTTATACCATCTATCTACTGTTATACCATCTATCTACTGTTATACCATCTATCTACTGTTATACCATCTATCTAATGTTATACCATCTATCTATCTACTGTTATACCATCTATCTATCTACTGTTATACCATCTATCTATCTACTGTTATACCATCTATCTACTGTTATACCATCTATCTACTGTTATACCATCTATCTACTGTTATACCATCTATCTACTGTTATACCATCTATCTAATGTTATACCGTCTATCTATCTACTGTTATACCATCTATCTACTGTTATACCATCTATCTACTGTTATACCATCTATCTACTGTTATACCATCTATCTACTGTTATACCATCTATCTACTGTTATACCATCTATCTACTGTTGTACCATCTATCTACTGTTATACCATCTATCTAATGTTATATATGTATCCATCTATCTACTGTTATACCATCTATCTAATGTTATACCATCTATCTACTGTTATACCATCTATCTACTGTTATACCATCTATCTACTGTTATACCATCTATCTAATGTTATACCATCTATCTACTGTTATACCATCTATCTACTGTTATACCATCTATCTACTGTTATACCATCTATCTATCTACTGTTATACCATCTATCTAATGTTATACCATCTATCTACTGTTATACCATCTATCTACTGTTATACCATCTATCTACTGTTATACCATCTATCTAATGTTATACCATCTATCTACTGTTATACCATCATCTATCTACTGTTATACCATCTATCTATCTGATGTTATACCATCTATCTAATGTTATACCATCTATCTACTGTTATACCATCTATCTACTGTTATACCATCTATCTACTGTTATACCATCTATCTACTGTTATACCATCTATCTACTGTTATACCATCTATCTACTGTTATACCATCTATCTACTGTTATACCATCTATCTACTGTTATACCATCTATCTAATGTTATACCATCTATCTACTGTTATACCATCTATCTATCTAATGTTATACCATCTATCTACTGTTATACCATCTATCTACTGTTATACCATCTATCTACTGTTATACCATCTATCTATCTAATGTTATACCATCTATCTATCTATGTTATACCATCTATCTATCTACTGTTATACCATCTATCTATCTACTGTTATACCATCTATCTACTGTTATACCATCTATCTACTGTTATACCATCTATCTACTGTTATACCATCTATCTATCTATGTTATACCATCTATCTACTGTTATACCATCTATCTAATGTTATACCATCTATCTACTGTTATACCATCTATCTACTGTTATACCATCTATCTACTGTTATACCATCTATCTACTGTTATACCATCTATCTACTGTTATACCATCTATCTACTGTTATACCATCTATCTACTGTTATACCATCTATCTACTGTTATACCATCTATCTACTGTTATACCATCTATCTACTGTTATACCATCTATCTAATGTTATACCATCTATCTACTGTTATACCATCTATCTATCTACTGTTATACCATCTATCTACTGTTATACCATCTATCTATCTATGTTATACCATCTATCTACTGTTATACCATCTATCTACTGTTATACCATCTATCTACTGTTATACCATCTATCTACTGTTATACCATCTATCTAATGTTATACCATCTATCTACTGTTATACCATCTATCTACTGTTATACCATCTATCTACTGTTATACCATCTATCTAATGTTATACCATCTATCTACTGTTATACCATCTATCTACTGTTATACCATCTATCTATCTACTGTTATACCATCTATCTACTGTTATACCATCTATCTACTGTTATACCATCTATCTACTGTTATACCATCTATCTACTGTTATACCATCTATCTACTGTTATACCATCTATCTATCTAATGTTATACCATCTATCTAATGTTATACCATCTATCTACTGTTATACCATCTATCTACTGTTATACCATCTATCTACTGTTATACCATCTATCTAATGTTATACCATCTATCTACTGTTATACCATCTATCTAATGTTATACCATCTATCTAATGTTATACCATCTATCTATCTAATGTTATACCATCTATCTACTGTTATACCATCTATCTACTGTTATACCATCTATCTAATGTTATACCATCTATCTACTGTTATACCATCTATCTACTGTTATACCATCTATCTACTGTTATACCATCTATCTACTGTTATACCATCTATCTACTGTTATACCATCTATCTACTGTTATACCATCTATCTAATGTTATACCATCTATCTATCTACTGTTATACCATCTATCTAATGTTATACCATCTATCTACTGTTATACCATCTATCTACTGTTATACCATCTATCTAATGTTATACCATCTATCTATCTACTGTTATACCATCTATCTACTGTTATACCATCTATCTAATGTTATACCATCTATCTACTGTTATACCATCTATCTACTGTTATACCATCTATCTACTGTTATACCATCTATCTACTGTTATACCATCTATCTACTGTTATACCATCTATCTACTGTTATACCCATCTATCTACTGTTATACCATCTATCTATGTCATCTGTTATACCATCTATCTACTGTTATACCATCTATCTACTGTTATACCATCTATCTAATGTTATACCATCTATCTACTGTTATACCATCTATCTACATGTTATACCATCTATCTATCTACTGTTATACCATCTATCTATCTAATGTTATACCATCTATCTACTGTTATACCATCTATCTACTGTTATACCATCTATCTACTGTTATACCATCTATCTAATGTTATACCATCTATCTACTGTTATACCATCTATCTACTACTGTTATACCATCTATCTACTGTTATACCCTATCTATCTAATGTTATACCATCTATCTACTGTTATACCATCTATCTACTGTTATACCATCTATCTAATGTTATACCATCTATCTACTGTTATACCATCTATCTAATGTTATACCATCTATCTAATGTTATACCATCTATCTACTGTTATACCATCTATCTACTGTTATACCATCTATCTAATGTTATACCATCTATCTACTGTTATACCATCTATCTACTGTTATACCATCTATCTACTGTTATACCATCTATCTACTGTTATACCATCTATCTAATGTTATACCATCTATCTACTGTTATACCATCTATCTACTGTTATACCATCTATCTAATGTTATACCATCTATCTACTGTTATACCATCTATCTAATGTTATACCATCTATCTATGTTATACCATCTATCATCTACTGTTATACCATCTATCTACTGTTATACCATCTATCTACTGTTATACCATCTATCTACTGTTATACCATCTATCTACTGTTATACCATCTATCTACTGTTATACCATCTATCTACTGTTATACCATCTATCTACTGTTATACCATCTATCTCTATCTATCTAATGTTATACCATCTATCTACTGTTATACCATCTATCTATCTACTGTTATACCATCTATCTACTGTTATACCATCTATCTACTGTTATACCATCTATCTACTGTTATACCATCTATCTACTGTTATACCATCTATCTATCTACTGTTATACCATCTATCTACTGTTATACCATCTATCTACTGTTATACCATCTATCTACTGTTATACCATCTATCTATCTACTGTTATACCATCTATCTACTGTTATACCATCTATCTAATGTTATACCATCTATCTACTGTTATACCATCTATCTACTGTTATACCATCTATCTAATGTTATACCATCTATCTAATGTTATACCATCTATCTATCTACTGTTATACCATCTATCTACTGTTATACCATCATCTATCTACTGTTATACCATCTATCTACTGTTATACCATCTATCTACTGTTATACCATCTATCTAATGTTATACCATCCTATCTACTGTTATACCATCTATCTACTGTTATACCATCTATCTAATGTTATACCATCTATCTACTGTTATACCATCTATCTACTGTTATACCATCTATCTAATGTTATACCATCTATCTATCTACTGTTATACCATCTATCTACTGTTATACCATCTATCTACTGTTATACCATCTATCTACTGTTATACCATCTATCTACTGTTATACCATCTATCTACTGTTATACCATCTATCTAATGTTATACCATCTATCTACTGTTATACAATCTATCTACTGTTATACCATCTATCTACTGTTATACCATCTATCTACTGTTATACCATCTATCTACTGTTATACCATCTATCTACTGTTATACCATCTATCTACTGTTATACCATCTATCTAATGTTATACCATCTATCTATCTACTGTTATACCATCTATCTATCTAATGTTATACCATCTATCTACTGTTATACCATCTATCTAATGTTATACCATCTATCTACTGTTATACCATCTATCTAATGTTATACCATCTATCTACTGTTATACCATCTATCTAATGTTATACCATCTATCTACTGTTATACCATCTATCTAATGTTATACCATCTATCTATCTAATGTTATACCATCTATCTATCTACTGTTATACCATCTATCTACTGTTATACCATCTATCTATCATGTTATACCATCTATCTACTGTTATACCATCTATCTAATGTTATACCATCTATCTACTGTTATACCATCTATCTATCTACTGTTATACCATCTATCTAATGTTATACCATCTATCTATCTAATGTTATACCATCTATCTATCTAATGTTATACCATCTATCTAATGTTATACCATCTATCTAATGTTATACCATCTATCTACTGTTATACCATCTATCTACTGTTATACCATCTATCTACTGTTATACCTATCTATCTACTGTTATACCATCTATCTACTGTTATACCATCTATCTACTGTTATACCATCTATCTACTGTTATACCATCTATCTACTGTTATACCATCTATCTACTGTTATACCATCTATCTATCTACTGTTATACCATCTATCTAATGTTATACCTCTATCTATCTACTGTTATACCATCTATCTACTGTTATACCATCTATCTACTGTTATACCATCTATCTACTGTTATACCATCTATCTACTGTTATACCATCTATCTACTGTTTACCGTCTACTGGTTATACCATCTATCTACTGTTATACCATCTATCTAATGTTATACCATCTATCTACTGTTATACCATCTATCTAACTGTTATACCATCTATCTACTGTTATACCATCTATCTACTGTTATACCATCTATCTACTGTTATACCATCTATCTACTGTTATACCATCTATCTACTGTTATACCATCTATCTACTGTTATACCATCTATTTCTAATGTTATACCATCTACTTCTACTGTTATACCATCTCCATCTATCTACTGTTATACCATCTATCTTCACTGTTATACCATCTATCTATCATGTTATACCATCCTATCTATCTACTGTTATACCATCTACACCATCTATCTACTGTTATACCATCTATCTACTGTTATACCATCTATCTAATGTTATACCATCTATCTACTGTTATACCATCTATCTACTGTTATACCATCTATCTACTGTTATACCATCTATCTACTGTTATACCATCTATCTACTGTTATACCATCTATCTACTGTTATACCATCTATCTACTGTTATACCATCTATCTAATGTTATACCATCTATCTACTGTTATACCATCTATCTCAATGTTATACCATCTATCTGTGTTATACCTATCTGCTGTTATACCATCTATCTCTGCTGTTATGCCATCTATCTATCTTGTTATACCATCTATCTCATGTTATACCATCTATCTCGCTGTTTGCCGTCTATCTACTGTTATACCGTCTATCTGTGTTATACCATCTATCTATTTGCTGTTATACTATCTATCTAATGTTATACTCTTATCTGCTGTTATACCATCTATCTAATGTTATACCATCTATCTGCTGTTATACCATCTATCTACTGTTATACCGTCTATCTACTGTTATACCATCTATCTACTGTTATACCATCTATCTAATGTTACCACTTCTGTTATACCATCTATCTACTGTTATACCATCTATCTATCTGTTATACCATCTATCTACTGTTATACCATCTATCTACTGTTATACCATCTATCTACTGATGTTATACCATCTATCTAATGTTATACTATCTATCTACTGTTATACCATCTATCTACTGTTATACCATCTATCTACTGTTATACCATCTATCTACTGTTATACCATCTATCTACTGTTATACCATCTATCTACTGTTATACCATCTATCTATGTTATACCATCTATCTACTGTTATACCATCTATCTACTGTTATACCATCTATCTATCTAATGTTATACCATCTATCTATCTACTGTTATACCATCTATCTACTGTTATACCATCTATCTACTGTTATACCATCTATCTACTGTTATACCATCTATCTAATGTTATACCATCTATCTACTGTTATACCATCTATCTCCGTTTACCATCTATCTACTGTTATACCATCTATCTAATGTTATACCATCTATCTACTGTTATACCATCTATCTACTGTTATACCATCTATCTAATGTTATACCATCTATCTACTGTTATACCATCTATCTATCTCGCTGTTATACCATCTATCTAATGTTATACCATCTATCTACTGTTATACCATCTATCTACTGTTATACCATCTATCTACTGTTATACCATCTAATCTATCTACTGTTATACCATCCTATCTACTGTTATACCATCTATCTAATGTTATACCATCTATCTAATGTTATACCTATCTATCTACTGTTATACCCATCTATCTACTGTTATACCATCTATCTATCTAATGTTATACCATCTATCTAATGTTATACCATCTATCTACTGTTATACCATCTATCTACTGTTATACCATCTATCTAATGTTATACCATCTATCTACTGTTATACCATCTATCTATCTACTGTTATACCTCATCTATCTACTGTTATACCATCTATCTAATGTTATACCATCTATCTACTGTTATACATCATCTATCTACTGTTATACCATCTATCTAATGTTATACCATCACTATCTAATGTTATACCATCTATCTACTGTTATACCATCTATCTAATGTTATACCATCTATCTATCTACTGTTATACCTCTATCTATCTAATGTTATACCATCTATCTACTGTTATACCATCTATCTACTGTTATACCATCTATCTACTGTTATACCATCTATCTACATGTTATACCAATCTATCTACTGTTATACCATCTATCTACTGTTATACCATCTATCTAATGTTATACCATCTATCTACTGTTATACCATCTATCTATCTACTGTTATACCATCTATCTACTGTTATACCATCTATCTACTGTTATACCATCTATCTAATGTTATACCATCTATCTACTGTTATACCATCTATCTACTGTTATACCATCTATCTACTGTTATACCATCTATCTACTGTTATACCATCTATCTACTGTTATACCTATCTATCTAATGTTATACCATCTATCTACTGTTATACCTATCTATCTACTGTTATACCATCTATCTACTGTTATACCCTATCTATCTACTGTTATACCATCTATCTACTGTTATACCATCTATCTACTGTTATACCATCTATCTAATGTTATACCATCTATCTAACTGTTATACCATCATCTATCTACTGTTATACCATCTATCTACATGTTATACCATCTATCTATCTACTGTTATACCATCTATCTATCTAATGTTATACCATCTATCTAATGTTATACCATCTATCTAATGTTATACCATCTATCTACTGTTATACCATCTATCTACTGTTATACCATCTATCTACTGTTATGTATACCATCTATCTACTGTTATACCATCTATCTACTGTTATACCATCTATCTACTGTTATACCATCTATCTACTGTTATACCATCTATCTACTGTTATACCATCTATCTATCTACTGTTATACCATCTATCTAATGTTATACCATCTATCTACTGTTATACCATCTATCTACTGTTATACCATCTATCTACTGTTATACCATCTATCTATCTACTGTTATACCATCTATCTAATGTTATACCATCTATCTACTGTTATACCATCTATCTACTGTTATACCATCTATCTACTGTTATACCATCTATCTACTGTTATACCATCTATCTATCTAATGTTATACCATCTATCTACTGTTATACCATCTATCTATCTACTGTTATACCATCTATCTACTGTTATACCATCTATCTACTGTTATACCATCTATCTACTGTTATACCATCTATCTAATGTTATACCATCTATCTACTGTTATACCATCTATCTACTGTTATACCATCTATCTACTGTTATACCATCTATCTACTGTTATACCATCTATCTAATGTTATACCATCTATCTACTGTTATACCATCTATCTAATGTTATACCATCTATCTACTGTTATACCATCTATCTACTGTTATACCATCTATCTACTGTTATACCATCTATCTACTGTTATACCATCTATCTAATGTTATACCATCTATCTACTGTTATACCATCTATCTACTGTTATACCATCTATCTATCTACTGTTATACCATCTATCTACTGTTATACCATCTATCTACTGTTATACCATCTATCTACTGTTATACCATCTATCTAATGTTATACCATCTATCTAATGTTATACCATCTATCTAATGTTATACCATCTATCTATCTAATGTTATACCATCTATCTATCTACTGTTATACCATCTATCTATCTAATGTTATACCATCTATCTACTGTTATACCATCTATCTAATGTTATACCATCTATCTACTGTTATACCATCTATCTACTGTTATACCATCTATCTACTGTTATACCATCTATCTACTGTTATACCATCTATCTATCTACTGTTATAACCATCTATCTAATGTTATACCATCTATCTACTGTTATACCATCTATCTACTGTTATACCATCTATCTACTGTTATACCATCTATCTAATGTTATACCATCTATCTAATGTTATACCATCTATCTACTGTTATACCATCTATCTAATGTTATACCATCTATCTAATCTACTGTTATACCATCTATCTATCTATGTTATACCATCTATCTATCTACTGTTATACCATCTATCTTCTATGTTATACCATCTATCTACTGTTATACCATCTATCTAATGTTATACCATCTATCTACTGTTATACCATCTATCTAATGTTATACCATCTATCTACTGTTATACCATCTATCTATCTACTGTTATACCATCTATCTATCTACTGTTATACCATCTATCTATCTAATGTTATACCATCTATCTACTGTTATACCATCATCTATCTAATGTTATACCATCTATCTAATGTTATACCATCTATCTACTGTTATACCATCTATCTACTCTATCTACTGTTATACCATCTATCTACTGTTATACCATCTATCTAATGTTATACCATCTATCTATCTACTGTTATACCATCTATCTATCTAATGTTATACCATCTATCTACTGTTATACCATCTATCTACTGTTATACCATCTATCTACTGTTATACCATCTATCTACTGTTATACCATCTATCTACTGTTATACCATCTATCTAATGTTATACCATCTATCTACTGTTATACCATCTATCTAATGTTATACCTCTATCTATCTACTGTTATACCATCTATCTAATGTTATACCATCTATCTACTGTTATACCATCTATCTACTGTTATACCATCTATCTACTGTTATACCATCTATCTAATGTTATACCATCTATCTATCTACTGTTATACCATCTATCTAATGTTATACCATCTATCTATCTACTGTTATACCATCTATCTACTGTTATACCATCTATCTGCTGTTATACCATCTATCTACTGTTATGCCATCTATCTACTGTTATACCATCTATCTACTGTTATACCATCTATCTATCTACTGTTATACAATCTATCTACTGTTATACCATCTATCTAATGTTATACCATCTATCTACTGTTATACCATCTATCTACTGTTATACCATCTATCTAATGTTATACCATCTATCTACTGTTATACCATCTATCTACTGTTATACCATCTATCTTGTTATACCATCTATCTACTGTTATACCATCTATCTACTGTTATACCATCTATCTAATGTTATACCATCTATCTACTGTTATACCATCTATCTACTGTTATACCATCTATCTAATGTTATATCATCTATCTACTGTTATACCATCTATCTATCTAATGTTATACCATCTATCTACTGTTATACCATCTATCTAATGTTATACCATCTATCTACTGTTATACCATCTATCTAATTTTTACCATCTATCTAATGTTATACCATCTATCTACTGTTATACCATCTATCTATCTACTGTTATACCATCTATCTACTGTTATACCATCTATCTATCTACTGTTATACCATCTATCTATCTACTGTTATACCATCTATCTAATGTTGTACCATCTATCTACTGTTATACCATCTATCTACTGTTATACCATCTATCTAATGTTATACCATCTATCTACTGTTATACCATCTATCTACTGTTATACCATCATCTATCTACTGTTATACCATCTATCTACTGTTATACCATCTATCTACTGTTATACCATCTATCTACTGTTATACCATCTATCTACTGTTATACCATCTATCTACTGTTATACCATCTATCTAATGTTATACCATCTATCTACTGTTATACCATCTATCATCTGCTGTTATACCATCTATCTATCTAATGTTATACCATCTATCTACTGTTATACCATCTATCTACTGTTATACCATCTATCTAATGTTATACCATCTATCTACTGTTATACCATCTATCTACTGTTATACCATCTATCTACTGTTATACCATCTATCTATCTACTGTTATACCATCTATCTAATGTTATACCATCTATCTACTGTTATACCATCTATCTACTGTTATACCATCTATCTACTGTTATACCATCTATCTACTGTTATACTATCTATCTACTGTTATACCATCTATCTAATGTTATACCATCTATCTACTGTTATACCATCTATCTAATGTTATACCATCTATCTATCTATGTTATACCATCTATCTATCTAATGTTATACCATCTATCTATCTAATGTTATACCATCTATCTACTGTTATACCATCTATCTACTGTTATACCATCTATCTAATGTTATACCATCTATCTAATGTTATACCATCTATCTATCTAATGTTATACCATCTATCTATCTACTGTTATACCATCTATCTATCTACTGTTATACCATCTATCTATCTAATGTTATACCATCTATCTACTGTTATACCATCTATCTAATGTTATACCATCTATCTACTGTTATACCATCTATCTACTGTTATACCATCTATCTACTGTTATACCATCTATCTAATGTTATACCATCTATCTATCTACTGTTATACCATCTATCTATCTAATGTTATACCATCTATCTCTGTTATCCATCTATTTACTGTTATACCATCTATCTATCTACTGTTATACCATCTATCTACTGTTATACCATCTATCTACTGTTATACCATCTATCTAATGTTATACCATCTATCTACTGTTATACCATCTATCTACTGTTATACCATCTATCTATCATGTTATACCATCTATCTACTGTTATACCATCTATCTACTGTTATACCATCTATCTACTGTTATACCATCTATCTACATGTTATACCATCTATCTACTGTTATACCATCTATCTACTGTTATACCATCTATCTACATGTTATACCATCTATCTACTGTTATACCATCTATCTACTGTTATACCATCTATCTACATGTTATACCATCTATCTACTGTTATACCATCTATCTACTGTTATACCATCTATCTACTGTTATACCATCTATCTAATGTTATACCATCTATCTAATGTTATACCCTATCTATCTACTGTTATACCATCTATCTAATGTTATACCATCTATCTATCTACTGTTATACCATCTATCTATCTAATGTTATACCATCTATCTACTGTTATACCATCTATCTACTGTTATACCATCTATCTACTGTTATACCATCTATCTAATGTTATACCATCTATCTACTGTTATACCATCTATCTACTGTTATACCATCTATCTACTGTTATACCATCTATCTACTGTTATACCATCTATCTACTGTTATACCATCTATCTAATGTTATACCATCTATCTACTGTTATACCATCTATCTACTGTTATACCATCTATCTAATGTTATACCATCTATCTACTGTTATACCATCTATCTAATGTTATACCATCTATCTACTGTTATACCATCTATCTACTGTTATACCATCTATCTACTGTTATACCATCTATCTAATGTTATACCATCTATCTAATGTTATACCATCTATCTATCTACTGTTATACCATCTATCTATCTACTGTTATACCATCTATCTATCTAATGTTATACCATCTATCTACTGTTATACCATCTATCTACTGTTATACCATCTATCTACTGTTATACCATCTATCTAATGTTATACCATCTATCTAATGTTATACCATCTATCTATCTACTGTTATACCATCTATCTATCTACTGTTATACCATCTATCTAATGTTATACCATCTATCTATCTACTATTATACCATCTATCTATCTAATGTTATACCATCTATCTAATGTTGTACCATCTATCTAATGTTATACCATCTATCTAATGTTATACCATCTATCTACTGTTATACCATCTATCTACTGTTATACCATCTATCTACTGTTATACCATCTATCTATCTACTGTTATACCATCTATCTACTGTTATACCATCTATCTACTGTTATACCATCTATCTACTGTTATACCATCTATCTACTGTTATACCATCTATCTAATGTTATACCATCTATCTACTGTTATACCATCTATCTACTGTTATACCATCTATCTACTGTTATACCATCTATCTACTGTTATACCATCCATCTAATGTTATACCATCTATCTACTGTTATACCATCTATCTACTGTTATACCATCTATCTATCTACTGTTATACCATCTATCTAATGTTATACCATCTATCTACTGTTATACCATCTATCTACTGTTATACCATCTATCTACTGTTATACCATCTATCTATCTACTGTTATACCATCTATCTAATGTTATACCATCTATCTACTGTTATACCATCTATCTACTGTTATACCATCTATCTACTGTTATACCATCTATCTACTGTTATACCATCTATCTATCTAATGTTATACCATCTATCTACTGTTATACCATCTATCTATCTACTGTTATACCATCTATCTAATGTTATACCATCTATCTACTGTTATACCATCTATCTACTGTTATACCATCTATCTAATGTTATACCATCTATCTACTGTTATACCATCTATCTACTGTTATACCATCTATCTACTGTTATACCATCTATCTAATGTTATACCATCTATCTACTGTTATACCATCTATCTACTGTTATACCATCTATCTACTGTTATACCATCTATCTACTGTTATACCATCTATCTACTGTTATACCATCTATCTATCTACTGTTATACCATCTATCTACTGTTATACCATCTATCTAATGTTATACCATCTATCTAATGTTATACCATCTATCTACTGTTATACCATCTATCTATCTACTGTTATACCATCTATCTACTGTTATACCATCTATCTACTGTTATACCATCTATCTAATGTTATACCATCTATCTAATGTTATACCATCTATCTAATGTTATACCATCTATCTAATGTTATACCATCTATCTACTGTTATACCATCTATCTATCTACTGTTATACCATCTATCTATCTAATGTTATACCATCTATCTACTGTTATACCATCTATCTAATGTTATACCATCTATCTACTGTTATACCATCTATCTAATGTTATACCATCTATCTACTGTTATACCATCTATCTATCTAATGTTATACCATCTATCTATCTACTGTTATACCATCTATCTATCTAATGTTATACCATCTATCTACTGTTATACCATCTATCTAATGTTATACCATCTATCTACTGTTATACCATCTATCTACTGTTATACCATCTATCTACTGTTATACCATCTATCTACTGTTATACCATCTATCTACTGTTATACCATCTATCTACTGTTATACCATCTATCTAATGTTATACCATCTATCTATCTAATGTTATACCATCTATCTATCTACTGTTATACCATCTATCTATCTACTGTTATACCATCTATCTACTGTTATACCATCTATCTAATGTTATACCATCTATCTACTGTTATACCATCTATCTACTGTTATACCATCTATCTACACTGTTATACCATCTATCTACTGTTATACCATCTATCTATCTACTGTTATACCATCTATCTATCTAATGTTATACCATCTATCTACTGTTATACCATCTATCTAATGTTATACCATCTATCTACTGTTATACCATCTATCTAATGTTATACCATCTATCTAATGTTATACCATCTATCTAATGTTATACCATCTATCTATCTAATGTTATACCATCTATCTATCTAATGTTATACCATCTATCTATCTAATGTTATACCATCTATCTATCTACTGTTATACCATCTATCTATCTAATGTTATACCATCTATCTACTGTTATACCATCTATCTACTGTTATACCATCTATCTACTGTTATACCATCTATCTAATGTTATACCATCTATCTAATGTTATACCATCTATCTATCTACTGTTATACCATCTATCTATCTACTGTTATACCATCTATCTAATGTTATACCATCTATCTATCTACTATTATACCATCTATCTATCTAATGTTATACCATCTATCTAATGTTGTACCATCTATCTAATGTTATACCATCTATCTACTGTTATACCATCTATCTACTGTTATACCATCTATCTACTGTTATACCATCTATCTATCTACTGTTATACCATCTATCTACTGTTATACCATCTATCTACTGTTATACCATCTATCTACTGTTATACCATCTATCTACTGTTATACCATCTATCTAATGTTATACCATCTATCTACTGTTATACCATCTATCTACTGTTATACCATCTATCTACTGTTATACCATCTATCTACTGTTATACCATCTATCTAATGTTATACCATCTATCTACTGTTATACCATCTATCTACTGTTATACCATCTATCTATCTACTGTTATACCATCTATCTAATGTTATACCATCTATCTACTGTTATACCATCTATCTACTGTTATACCATCTATCTACTGTTATACCATCTATCTACCTGTTATACCATCTATCTAATGTTATACCATCTATCTACTGTTATACCATCTATCTACTGTTATACCATCTATCTACTGTTATACCATCTATCTACTGTTATACCATCTATCTATCTAATGTTATACCATCTATCTACTGTTATACCTCTATCTATCTACTGTTATACCATCTATCTAATGTTATACCATCTATCTACTGTTATACCATCTATCTACTGTTATACCATCTATCTACTGTTATACCATCTATCTACTGTTATACCATCTATCTCACTGTTATACCATCTATCTACTGTTATACCATCTATCTACTGTTATACCATCTATCTAATGTTATACCATCTATCTACTGTTATACCATCTATCTATCTACTGTTATACCATCTATCTACTGTTATACCATCTATCTACTGTTATACCATCTATCTATTACTGTTATACCATCTATCTAATGTTATACCTCTATCTACGTTATACCATCTATCTACTGTTATACCATCTATCTACTGTTATACCATCTATCTACATGTTATACCATCTATCTAATGTTATACCATCTATCTATCTACTGTTATACCTATCTATCTACTGTTATACCATCTATCTATCTAATGTTATACCATCTATCTAATGTTATACCATCTATCTAATGTTATACCATCTATCTACTGTTATACCATCTATCTAATGTTATACCATCTATCTAATGTTATACCATCTATCTATCTAATGTTATACCATCTATCTATCTACTGTTATACCATCTATCTATCTAATGTTATACCATCTATCTACTGTTATACCATCTATCTACTGTTATACCATCTATCTACTGTTATACCATCTATCTAATGTTATACCATCTATCTAATGTTATACCATCTATCTACTGTTATACCATCTATCTAATGTTATACCATCTATCTACTGTTATACCATCTATCTACTGTTATACCATCTATCTATCTAATGTTATACCATCTATCTATCAATGTTATACCATCTATCTATCTAATGTTATACCATCTATCTAATGTTATACCATCTATCTAATGTTATACCATCTATCTACTGTTATACCATCTATCTAATGTTATACCTATCTATCTAATGTTGTACCATCTATCTATCTACTGTTATACCATCTATCTATCTACTGTTATACCATCTATCTATCTAATGTTATACCATCTATCTACTGTTATACCATCTATCTAATGTTATACCATCTATCTACTGTTATACCATCTATCTATGTTATACCATCTATCTAATGTTATACCATCTATCTAATGTTATACCTCTATCTATCTACTGTTATACCATCTATCTATCTAATGTTATACCATCTATCTAATGTTATACCATCTATCTACTGTTATACCATCTATCTACTGTTATACCATCTATCTACTGTTATACCATCTATCTACTGTTATACCATCTATCTATCTGTTATACCATCTATCTACTGTTATACCATCTATCTACTGTTATACCATCTATCTACTGTTATACCATCTATCTAATGTTATACCATCTATCTACTGTTATACCATCTATCTAATGTTATACCATCTATCTACTGTTATACCATCTATCTAATGTTATACCATCTATCTACTGTTATACCATCTATCTAATGTTATACCATCTATCTACTGTTATACCATCTATCTAATGTTATACCATCTATCTACTGTTATACCATCTATCTATCTACTGTTATACCATCTATCTACTGTTATACCATCTATCTAATGTTGTACCATCTATCTACTGTTATACCATCTATCTATCTACTGTTATACCATCTATCTACTGTTATACCATCTATCTATCTACTGTTATACCATCTATCTACTGTTATACCATCTATCTACTGTTATACCATCTCTGTTTACCATCTATCTACTGTTATACCATCTATCTACTGTTATACCATCTATCTACTGTTATACCATCTATCTACTGTTATACCATCTATCTACTGTTATACCATCTATCTAATGTTATACCATCTATCTACTGTTATACCATCTATCTAATGTTATACCATCTATCTACTGTTATCCATCTATCTACTGTTATACCATCTATCTATCTACTGTTATACCATCTATCTACTGTTATACCATCTATCTAATGTTATACCATCTATCTACTGTTATACCATCTATCTACTGTTATACCATCTATCTAATGTTATACCATCTATCTACTGTTATACCATCTATCTACTGTTATACCATCTATCTACATGTTATACCCATCTATCTACTGTTATACCATCTATCTACTGTTATACCATCTATCTACATGTTATACCATCTATCTACTGTTATACCATCTATCTAATGTTATACCATCTATCTACTGTTATACCACTATCTATCTAATGTTATACCATCTATCTACTGTTATACCATCTATCTACTGTTATACCATCTATCTACTGTTATACCATCTATCTATCTAATGTTATACCATCTATCTATACTGTTATACCATCTATCTATCTATCTACTGTTATACCATCTATCTACTGTTATACCATCTATCTAATGTCGTTATACCATCTATCTAATGTTATACCATCTATCTACTGTTATACCATCTATCTACTGTTATACCATCATCTACTACTGTTATACCATCTATCTAATGTTATACCATCTATCTACTGTTATACCATCTAATCTACTGTTATACCATCTATCTAATGTTATACCATCTATCTACTGTTATACCATCTATCTACTGTTATACCATCTATCTACTGTTATACCCATCTATCTAATGTTATACCATCTATCTATCTAATGTTATACCATCTGTACCATCTATCTAATGTTATACCATCTATCTATCTACTGTTATACCATCTATCTATCTAATGTTATACCATCTATCTACTGTTATACCATCTATCTACTGTTATACCATCTATCTACTGTTATACCATCTTCTATGCTATACCATCTATCTACTGTTATACCATCTATCTAATGTTATACCATCTATCTACTGTTATACCATCTATCTACTGTTATACCATCTATCTACTGTTATACCATCTATCTAATGTTATACCATCTATCTACTGTTATACCATCTATCTAATGTTATACCATCTATCTACTGTTATACCATCTATCTACTGTTATACCATCTATCTACTGTTATACCATCTATCTAATGTTATACCATCTATCTACTGTTATACCATCTATCTACTGTTATACCATCTATCTACTGTTATACCATCTATCTACTGTTATACCATCTATCTAATGTTATACCATCTATCTACTGTTATACCATCTATCTACTGTTATACCATCTATCTACTGTTATACCATCTCATCTATGTTATACCATCTATCTACTGTTATACCATCTATCTACTGTTATACCATCTATCTACTGTTATACCATCTATCTATCTACTGTTATACCATCTATCTACTGTTATACCATCTATCATCTACTGTTATACCATCTATCTACTGTTATACCATCTATCTACTGTTATACCATCTATCTACTGTTATACCATCTATCTACTGTTATACCATCTATCTAATGTTATACCATCTATCTACTGTTATACCATCTATCTATCTACTGTTATACCATCTATCTACTGTTATACCATCTATCTATCTACTGTTATACCATCTATCTACTGTTATACCATCTATCTACTGTTATACCATCTATCTAATGTTATACCATCTATCTACTGTTATACCATCTATCTAATGTTATACCATCTATCTATCTTGTTATACCATCTATCTAATGTTATACCATCTATCTACCTTGTTATCCATCTATCTAATGTTATACCATCTATCTACTGTTATACCATCTATCTAATGTTATACCATCTATCTACTGTTATACCATCTATCTATCTAATGTTATACCATCTATCTAATGTTATACCATCTATCTATCTACTGTTATACCATCTATCTAATGTTATACCATCTATCTAATGTTATACCATCTATCTAATGTTATACCATCTATCTACTGTTATACCATCTATCTACTGTTATACCATCTATCTACTGTTATACCATCTATCTAATGTTATACCATCTATCTAATGTTATACCATCTATCTATCTAATGTTATACCCTATCTATCTAATGTTATACCATCTATCTACTGTTATACCATCTATCTACATGTTATACCATCTATCTACTGTTATACCATCTATCTAATGTTATACCATCTATCTAATGTTATACCATCTATCTACTGTTATACCATCTATCTACTGTTATACCATCTATCTAATGTTATACCATCTATCTACTGTTATACCATCTATCTATCTACTGTTATACCATCTATCTAATGTTATACCATCTATCTACTGTTATACCATCTATCTAATGTTATACCATCTATCTACTGTTATACCATCTATCTACTGTTATACCATCTATCTACTGTTATACCATCTATCTAATGTTATACCATCTATCTAATGTTATACCATCTATCTACTGTTATACCATCTATCTAATGTTATACCATCTATCTAATGTTATACCTATCTATCTACTGTTATACCATCTATCTATCTACTGTTATACCATCTATTCTAATGTTATACCATCTATCTACTGTTATACCATCTATCTACTGTTAACTGTACCATCTATCTAATGTTATACCATCTATCTACTGTTATACCATCTATCTAATGTTATACCATCTATCTATCTACTGTTATACCATCTATCTATCTAATGTTATACCATCTATCTATCTTGTTATACCATCTATCTACTGTTATACCATCTATCTACTGTTATACCATCTATCTAATGTTATACCATCTATCTACTGTTATACCATCTATCTACTGTTATACCATCTATCTATCTACTGTTATACCATCTATCTATCTAATGTTATACCATCTATCTACTGTTATACTATCTACTGTTATACCATCTTCATGTTATACCATCTATCTAATGTTATACCATCTATCTAATGTTATACCATCTATCTATCTACTGTTATACCATCTATCTATCTACTGTTATACCATCTATCTATCTACTGTTATACCATCTATCTATCTAATGTTATACCATCTATCTACTGTTATACCATCTATCTAATGTTATACCATCTATCTACTGTTATACCATCTATCTAATGTTATACCATCTATCTAATGTTATACCATCTATCTAATGTTATACCATCTATCTATCTAATGTTATACCATCTATCTATCTAATGTTATACCATCTATCTATCTAATGTTATACCATCTATCTATCTACTGTTATACCATCTATCTATCTAATGTTATACTCATCTATCTACTGTTATACCATCTATCTACTGTTATACCATCTATCTAATGTTATACCATCTATCTACTGTTATACCATCTATCTACTGTTATACCATCTATCTACTGTTATACCATCTATCTACTGTTATACCATCTATCTACTGTTATACCATCTATCTACTGTTATACCATCTATCTACTGTTATACCATCTATCTAATGTTATACCATCTATCTACTGTTATACCATTCTATCTAATGTTATACCATCTATCTACTGTTATACCATCTATCTACTGTTATACCATCTATCTACTGTTATACCATCTATCTAATGTTATACCATCTATCTACTGTTATACCATCTATCTATATGTTATACCATCTATCTAATGTTATACCATCTATCTACTGTTATACCATCTATCTAATGTTATACCATCTATTCTATCCTGTTATACCATCTATCTAATGTTATACCATCTATCTATCTACTGTTATACCATCCATGTATACCATCTATCTACTGTTATACCATCTATCTACTGTTATACCATCTATCTACTGTTATACCATCTATCTTATCTCTGTTATACCATCTATCTACTGTTATACCTATCTATCTACTGTTATACCATCTATCTACTGTTATACCATCTATCTACTGTTATACCATCTATCTAATGTTATACCATCTATCTACTGTTATACCACTATCTATCTACTGTTATACCATCTATCTACTGTTATACCATCTATCTACTGTTATACCATCTATCTACTGTTATACCATCTATCTAATGTTATACCATCTATCTACTGTTATACCATCTATCTAATGTTATACCATCTATCTATCTACTGTTATACCATCTATCTAATGTTATACCATCTATTGTTATCTATCTACTGTTATACCATCTATCTACTGTTATACCATCTATCTAATGTTATACCATCTATCTATTATGCCATCTATCTAATGTTATACCATCTATCTACTGTTATACCATCTATCTACTGTTATACCATCTATCTACTGTTATACCATCTATCTATCTACTGTTATACCATCTATCTAACTGTTATACCATCTATCTACTGTTATACCATCTATCTACTGTTATACCATCTATCTACTGTTATACCATCTATCTAATGTTATACCATCTATCTAATGTTATACCATCTATCTACTGTTATACCATCTATCTATCTACTGTTATACCATCTATCTAATGTTATACCATCTATCTACTGTTATACCATCTATCTACTGTTATACCATCTATCTAATGTTATACCATCTATCTACTGTTATACCATCTATCTAATGTTATACCTATCTATCTACTGTTATACCATCTATCTAATGTTATACCATCTATCTACTGTTATACCATCTATCTAATGTTATACCATCTATCTAATGTTATACCATCTATCTAATGTTATACCATCTATCTACTGTTATACCATCTATCTAATGTTATACCATCTATCTACTGTTATACCATCTATCTACTGTTATACCATCTATCTACTGTTATACCATCTATCTATCTAATGTTATACCATCTATCTATCTACTGTTATACCATCATCTATCTAATGTTATACCATCTATCTATCTACTGTTATACCATATCTATCTAATGTTATACCATCTATCTACGTTTACCATCTATCTACTGTTATACCATCTATCTACTGTTATACCACATCACTATTAATGTTATACCATCTATCTTATACTATCTACTGTTATACCATCTATCTACATGTTATACCATCTATCTACTGTTATACCATCTATCTACTGTTATACCATCTATCTATCTACTGTTATACCATCTATCTACTGTTATACCATCTATCTACTGTTATACCCCTATCTATCTACTGTTATACCATCTATCTACTGTTATACCATCTATCTACTGTTATACCATCTATCTAATGTTATACCATCTATCTGCTGTTATACCATCTATCTACTGTTATACCATCTATCTACTGTTATACCATCTATCTACTGTTATACCATCTATCTACTGTTATACCATCTATCTACTGTTGTACCATCTATCTAATGTTATACCATCTATCTAATGTTATACCATCTATCTACTGTTATACCATCTATCTACTGTTATACCATCTATCTATCTGTTGTTTACTCATCTGATCTATCTACTGTTATACCATCTATCTAATGTTATACCATCTATCTACTGTTATACCATCTATCTAATGTTATACCATCTATCTATCTACTGTTATACCATCTATCTACTGTTATACCATCTATCTACTGTTATACCATCTATCTAATGTTATACCATCTATCTACTGTTATACCATCTATCTAATGTTATACCATCTATCTACTGTTATACCATCTATCTAATGTTATACCACATCTATCTACTGTTATACCATCTATCTAATGTTATACCATCTATCTACTGTTATACCATCTATCTACTGTTATACCATCTATCTACTGTTATACCATCTATCTATCTAATGTTATACCATCTATCTAATGTTATACCATCTATCTATCTACTGTTATACCATCTATCTATCTACTGTTATACCATCTATCTACTGTTATACCATCTATCTACTGTTATACCATCTATCTGCTGTTATACCATCTATCTACTGTTATACCATCTATCTAATGTTATACCATCTATCTTCTGTTATACTATCTATCTGCTGTTATACCCATCTTATCTATCTACTGTTATACCATCTATCTACTGTTATCCATCTATCTAATGTTATACCATCTATCTATCTATGTTATACCATCTATCTACTGTTATACCATCTATCTACTAATGTTATACCATCTATCTAATGTTATACCATCTATCTAATGTTATACCATCTATCTATCTAATGTTATACCATCTATCTAATGTTATACCATCTATCTATCTACTGTTATACCTCTATCTATCTAATGTTATACCATCTATCTACTGTTATACCATCTATCTACTGTTATACCATCTATCTACTGTTATACCATCTATCTACTGTTATACCATCTATCTACTATGTTATACCATCTATCTATCTACTGTTATACCATCTGTTACCATCTATCTAATGTTATACCATCTATCTACTGTTATACCATCTATCTACTGTTATACCATCTATCTAATGTTATACCATCTATCTACTGTTATACCATCTATCTAATGTTATACCATCTATCTAATGTTATACCATCATCTATCTACTGTTATACCTATCTATCTAATGTTATACCATCTATCTACTGTTATACCATCTATCTATATGTTATACCATCTATCTACTGTTATACCACATCTATCTAATGTTATACCATCTATCTACTGTTATACCATCTATCTACTGTTATACCATCTATCTAATGTTATACCATCTATCTAATGTTATACCATCTATCTACTGTTATACCATCTATCTATCTACTGTTATACCATCTATCTATCTACTGTTATACCATCTATCTAATGTTATACCATCTATCTACTGTTATACCATCTATCCTATTTCTTCTTGTTATACCATCTATCTACTGTTATACCATCTATCTAATGTTATACCATCTATCTGTTATACCTTATCTCTGTTATACCATCTATCTAATGTTATACCTCTATCTATCTACTGTTATACCATCTATCTCTCATTTATCGTACCATCTATCTATCTACTGTTATACCATCTATCTATCTACTGTTATACCATCTATCTACTGTTATACCATCTATCTACTGTTATACCATCTATCTAATGTTATACCATCTATCTACTGTTATACCATCTATCTACTGTTATACCATCTATCTACTGTTATACCATCTATCTAATGTTATACCATCTATCTATCTAATGTTATACCATCTATCTAATGTTGTACCATCTATCTACTGTTATACCATCTATCTATCTACTGTTATACCATCTATCTACTGTTATACCATCTATCTATCTACTGTTATACCATCTATCTACTGTTATACCATCTATCTACTGTTATACCATCTATCTATCTACTGTTATACCATCTATCTATCTACTGTTATACCATCTATCTACTGTTATACCATCTATCTACTGTTATACCATCTATCTACTGTTATACCATCTATCTATCTACTGTTATACCATCTATCTACTGTTATACCATCTATCTAATGTTATACCATCTATCTACTGTTATACCATCTATCTACTGTTATACCATCTATCTAATGTTATACCATCTATCTAATGTTATACCATCTATCTATCTACTGTTATACCATCTATCTAATGTTATACCATCTATCTATCTACTGTTATACCATCTATCTACTGTTATACCATCTATCTACTGTTATACCATCTATCTAATGTTATACCATCTATCTACTGTTATACCATCTATCTACTGTTATACCATCTATCTACTGTTATACCATCTATCTACTGTTATACCATCTATCTAATGTTATACCATCTATCTATCTACTGTTATACCATCTATCTAATGTTATACCATCTATCTACTGTTATACCATCTATCTACTGTTATACCATCTATCTACTGTTACCATCTATTCTGTTACCATCTAATGTTATACCATCTATCTAATGTTATACCATCTATCTATCTACTGTTATACCATCTATCTATCATGTTATACCATCTATCTACATGTTATACCATCTATCTACTGTTATACCATCTATCTAATGTTATATCTATGTTATACCATCTATCATGTCCTTCTACAATGTTATACCATCTATCTACTGTTATACCATCTATCTAATGTTATACCATCTATCTACTGTTATACCATCTATCTAATGTTATACCATCTATCTACTGTTATACCATCTATCTAATGTTATACCATCTATCTACTGTTATACCATCTATCTAATGTTATACCATCTATCTACTGTTATACCATCTATCTATCTAATGTTATACCATCTATCTATCTACTGTTATACCATCTATCTATCTAATGTTATACCATCTATCTATCTACTGTTATACCATCTATCTATCTAATGTTATACCATCTATCTACTGTTATACCATCTATCTACTGTTATACCATCTATCTACTGTTATACCATCTATCTATCTAATGCTATACCATCTATCTACTGTTATACCATCTATCTAATGTTATACCATCTATCTACTGTTATACCATCTATCTACTGTTATACCATCTATCTACTGTTATACCATCTATCTAATGTTATACCATCTATCTATCTACTGTTATACCATCTATCTACTGTTATACCATCTATCTACTGTTATACCATCTATCTACTGTTATACCATCTATCTACTGTTATACCATCTATCTAATGTTATACCATCTATCTACTGTTATACCATCTATCTACTGTTATACCATCTATCTATGTTATTCTATCTACTGTTATACCATCTATCTAATGTTATACCATCTATCTACTGTTATACCATCTATCTACTGTTATACCATCTATCTACTGTTATACCATCTATCTACTGTTATACCATCCATCTATCTAATGTTATACCATCTATCTATCTACTGTTATACCACATCTATCTACTGTTATACCATCTATCTATCTATTGTTATACCATCTATCTACTGTTATACCATCTATCTACTGTTATACCATCTATCTAATGTTATACCATCTATCTACTGTTATACCATCTATCTAATGTTATACCATCTATCTATCTACTGTTATACCATCTATCTACTGTTATACCATCTATCTACTGTTATACCATCTATCTAATGTTATACCATCTATCTACTGTTATACCATCTATCTACTGTTATACCATCTATCTAACTGTTATACCATCTATCTACTGTTATGCCATCTATCTATCTACTGTTATACCATCTATCTAATGTTATACCATCTATCTACTGTTATACCATCTATCTACTGTTATACCATCTATCTAATGTTATACCATCTATCTACTGTTATACCATCTATCTATCAATGTTATACCATCTATCTAATGTTATACCATCTATCTATCTACTGTTATACCATATCTATCTACTGTTATACCATCTATCTACTGTTATACCATCTATCTAATGTTATACCATCTATCTACTGTTATACCATCTATCTAATGTTATACCATCTATCTAATGTTATACCATCTATCTCAATGTTATACCATCTATCTACTGTTATACCATCTATCTACTGTTATACCATCTATCTACTGTTATACCATCTATCTACTGTTATACCATCTATCTAATGTTATACCATCTATCTACTGTTATACCATCTATCTACTGTTATACCATCTATCTACTGTTATACCATCTATCTAATGTTATACCATCTATCTAATGTTATACCATCTATCTATCTACTGTTATACCATCTATCTAATGTTATACCATCTATCTATCTACTGTTATACCTCTATCTATCTAATGTTATACCATCTATCTACTGTTATACCATCTATCTACTGTTATACCATCTATCTACTGTTATACCATCTATCTATTGTTATACCATCTATCTACTGTTATACCATCTATCTATCTATCTGTTATACCATCTATCTAATGTTATACCATCTATCTACTGTTATACCATCTATCTAATGTTATACCATCTATCTACTGTTATACCATCTATCTACTGTTATACCATCTATCTAATGTTATACCATCTAGTCTACTGTTATACCATCTATCTAATGTTACCATCTATCTACTGTTATACCATCTATCTAATGTTATACCATCTATCTACTGTTATACCATCTATCTAATTTTTACCATCTATCTAATGTTATACCATCTATCTACTGTTATACCATCTATCTACTGTTATACCATCTATCTAATGTTATACCATCTATCTAATGTTATACCATCTATCTATCTAATGTTATACCATCTATCTATCTACTGTTATACCATCTATCTATCTACTGTTATACCATCTATCTATCTAATGTTATACCATCTATCTACTGTTATACCATCTATCTACTGTTATACCATCTATCTAATGTTATACCATCTATCTAATGTTATACCATCTATCTATCTACTGTTATACCATCTATCTAATGTTATACCATCTATCTATCTACTGTTATACCATCTATCTATCTAATGTTATACCATCTATCTAATGTTGTACCATCTATCTAATGTTATACCATCTATCTAATGTTATACCATCTATCTACTGTTATACCATCTATCTACTGTTATACCATCTATCTACTGTTATACCATCTATCTACTGTTATACCATCTATCTACTGTTATACCATCTATCTAATGTTATACCATCTATCTATCTACTGTTATACTCATCTATCTAATGTTATACCATCTATCTATCTACTGTTATACCATCTATCTATCTAATGTTATACCATCTATCTACTGTTATACCATCTATCTACTGTTATACCATCTATCTAATGTTATACCATCTATCTATCTAATGGTTATACCATCTATCTAATGTTATGCTATTTATCTTCATTGTTATACATCTATCTGCTGTTATACCATTCTATCTATTTACTGTTATATCTTATTTATTTGATCTGTTATCTATTTATTTATTGTTATATTATTATTGTATACTATCTATTTATTGTTATCGTCTATCTATCTGCTGTTATACTATCTATCTATTGTTATATTATCTATTTGCGTTATACTATCTATTTACTGTTATACCATCTATCTATCTACTGTTATGCCATCTATCTAATGTTATACCATCTATCTGCTGTTATGCCATCTATCTGCTGTTATATCTATCTACTGTTATAGCATCTATCTATCATTGTTATACTATCCATCTATCTACTGTTATACCATCTATCTAATGTTATACCTCTATCTATCTACTGTTATACCATCTATCTATCTACTGTTATACCATCTATCTATCTATTGTTATACCATCTATCTAATGTTATACTATCTATCTACTGTTATACCATCTATCTAATGTTATACCATCTATCTACTGTTATACCATCTATCTACATGTTATACCATCTATCTATCTACTGTTATACCATCTATCTACTGTTATACCATCTATCTACTGTTATACCATCTATCTAATGTTATACCATCTATCTACTGTTATACCATCTATCTACTGTTATACCATCTATCTACTGTTATACCATCTATCTAATGTTATACCATCTATCTATCTACTGTTATACCATCTATCTACTGTTATACCATCTATCTACTGTTATACCATCTATCTACTGTTATACCCCATCTATCTAATGTTATACCATCTATCTAATGTTATACCATCTATCTACTGTTATACCATCTATCTATCTGTTATACCATCTATCTACTGTTATACCATCTATCTAATGTTATACCATCTATCTAATGTTATACCATCTATCTAATGTTATACCATCTATCTAATGTTATACCCATCTATCTACTGTTATACCATCTATCTACTGTTATACCATCTATCTACTGTTATACCATCTATCTACTGTTATACCATCTATCTACTGTTATACCATCTATCTAATGTTATACCTCTATCTACTGTTATACCATCTATCTAATGTTATACCATCTATCTACTGTTATACCATCTATCTAATGTTTATACCATCTATCTAATGTTTATACCATCTATTACTGTTATACCATCTATCTAATGTTATACCATCTATCTATCTACTGTTATACCATCTATCTATCTAATGTTACATCATCTATCTACTGTTATACCATCTATCTGCTGTTATACCATCTATCTACTGTTATACCATCTATCTACTGTTATACCATCTATCTACTGTTATACCATCTATCTATCTACTGTTATACCATCTATCTATCTACTGTTATACCATCTATCTACTGTTATACCATCTATCTACTGTTTACCATCTATCTAATGTTATACCATCTATCTACTGTTATACCATCTATCTACTGTTATACCATCTATCTAATGTTATACCATCTATCTATCTACTGTTATACCATCTATCTATCTAATGTTATACCATCTATCTACTGTTATACCATCTATCTAATGTTATACCATCTATCTACTGTTATACCATCTATCTAATTTTTACCATCTATCTAATGTTATACCATCTATCTAATGTTATACCATCTATCTACTGTTATACCATCTATCTAATGTTATACCATCTATCTAACTGTTATACCATCTATCTATCAATGTTATACCATCTATCTATCTACTGTTATACCATCTATCTATCTACTGTTATACCATCTATCTATCTAATGTTATACCATCTATCTACTGTTATACCATCTATCTACTGTTATACCATCTATCTATTATGTTATACCATCTATCCAATGTTATACCATCTATCTACATGTTATACCATCTATCTAATGTTATACCATCTATCTATCTACTGTTATACCATCTATCTATCTAATGTTATACCATCTATCTAATGTTGTACCATCTATCTAATGTTATACCATCTATCTAATGTTATACCATCTATCTACTGTTATACCATCTATCTACTGTTATACCATCTATCTATCTACTGTTATACCATCTATCTATCTACTGTTATACCATCTATCTAATGTTATACCATCTATCTACTGTTATACCATCTATCTACTGTTATACCATCTATCTACTGTTATACCATCTATCTACTGTTATACCATCTATCTACTGTTATACCATCTATCTAATGTTATACCATCTATCTATCTAATGTTATACCATCTATCTAATGTTGTACCATCTATCTACTGTTATACCATCTATCTATCTACTGTTATACCATCTATCTAATGTTACCATCTACATGTTATACCATCTATCTACTGTTATACCATCTATCTACTGTTATACCATCTATCTATCTACTGTTATACCATCTATCTACTGTTATACCATCTATCTACTGTTATACCATCTATCTACTGTTATACCATCTATCTACTGTTATACCATCTATCTACTGTTATACCATCTATCTATCTACTGTTATACCATCTATCTACTGTTATACCATCTATCTACTGTTATACCATCTATCTACTGTTATACCATCTATCTACTGTTATACCATCTATCTAATGTTATACCATCTATCTAATGTTATACCATCTATCTATCTACTGTTATACCATCTATCTAATGTTATACCATCTATCTATCTACTGTTATACCATCTATCTACTGTTATACCATCTATCTACTGTTATACCATCTATCTAATGTTATACCATCTATCTACTGTTATACCATCTATCTAATGTTATACCATCTATCTACTGTTATACCATCTATCTACTGTTATACCATCTATCTACTGTTATACCATCTATCTATCTACTGTTATACCATCTATCTAATGTTATACCATCTATCTACTGTTATACCATCTATCTACTGTTATACCATCTATCTACTGTTATACCATCTATCTAATGTTATACCATCTATCTATCTACTGTTATACCACATCTATCTACTGTTATACCATCTATCTAATGTTATACCATCTATCTACTGTTATACCATCTATCTACTGTTATACCATCTATCTACTGTTATACCATCTATCTAATGTTATACCATCTATCTACTGTTATACCATCTATCTAATGTTATACCATCTATCTAATGTTATACCATCTATCTACTGTTATACCATCTATCTAGCTGTTATACCATCTATCTAATGTTATACCATCTATCTACTGTTATACCATCTATCTATCTATCTACTGTTTATACCATCTATCTATCTAATGTTATACCATCTATCTATCTACTGTTATACCATCTATCTAATGTTATACCATCTATCTACTGTTATACCATCTATCTACTGTTATACCATCTATCTACTGTTATACCATCTATCTACATGTTATACCATCTATCTACTGTTATACCATCTATCTAATGTTATACCATCTATCTACTGTTATACCATCTATCTACTGTTATACCATCTATCTAATGTTATACCATCTATCTACTGTTATACCATCTATCTACTGTTATACCATCTATCTACTGTTATACCATCTATCTACTGTTATATCATCTATCTAATGTTATACCATCTATCTACTGTTATACACATCTATCTAATGTTATACCATCTATCTATCTACTGTTATACCTCTATCTATCTAATGTTATACCATCTATCTACTGTTATACCATCTATCTACTGTTATACCATCTATCTACTTGGTATCATCTATCTATCTAATGTTATACCATCTATTACTGTTATCATCTATCTACTGTTATACCATCTATCTATCAATGTTATACCATCTATCTACTGTTATACCTATCTATCTACTGTTATACCATCTATCTACTGTTATACCATCTATCTATGTTATACCATCTATCTACTGTTATACCATCTATCTACTGTTATACCATCTATCTACTGTTATACCATCTATCTAATGTTATACCATCTATCTACTGTTATACCATCTATCTAATGTTATACCATCTATCTACTGTTATACCATCTATCTAATGTTATACCATCTATCTATCTAATGTTATACCATCTATCTACTGTTATACCATCTATCTACTGTTATACCATCTATCTACTGTTATACCACGTCTATCTACTGTTATACCATCTATCTAATGTTATACCATCTATTCTTCTGTTATACATCATCTATCTACTGTTATACCATCTATCTACTGTTATGCCATCTATTCTTGTTATACCATCTATCTAATGTTATACCATCTATCTACTGTTATACCATCTATCTACTGTTATACCATCTATCTGCTGTTATACCATCTATCTATCTACTGTTATACCATCTATCTGACTGTTATCTATCTACTGTTATACCATCTATCAATTCACTGTTATACCATCTATCTGTTATACCTCTATCTATCTACTGTTATACCATCTATCATCTACTGTTATACCATCTATCTATCTATTGTTATACCATCTATCTACTGTTATACCATCTATCTACTGTTATACCATCTATCTACTGTTATACCATCTATCTACTGTTATACCATCTATCTAATGTTATACCATCTATCTATCTACTGTTATACCATCTATCTACTGTTATACCATCTATCTACTGTTATACCATCTATCTAATGTTATACCATCTATCTACTGTTATACCATCTATCTAATGTTATACCATCTATCTACTGTTATACCATCTATCTACTGTTATACCATCTATCTAATGTTATACAATCTATCTATCTACTGTTATACCATCTATCTATCTAATGTTATACCATCTATCACATGTTATACCATCTATCTACTGTTTACCATCTATCTACTGTTATACCATCTATCTACTGTTATACCATCTATCTACTGTTATACCATCTATCTAATGTTATACCATCTATCTAATGTTGTACCATCTATCTATCTACTGTTATACCATCTATCTATCTACTGTTATACCATCTATCTATCTAATGTTATACCATCTATCTACTGTTATACCATCTATCTACTGTTATACCATCTATCTAATGTTATACCATCTATCTAATGTTATACTATCTATCTACTGTTATACCATCTATCTAATGTTATACCATCTATCTATCTACTGTTATACCATCTATCTATCTAATGTTATACCATCTATCTAATGTTATACCATCTATCTAATGTTATACCATCTATCTAATGTTATACCATCTATCTACTGTTATACCATCTATCTATCTATCATTGTTATACCATCTATCTACTGTTATACCCATCTATCTACTGTTATACCATCTATCTAATGTTATACCATCTATCTACTGTTATACCATCTATCTACTGTTATACCATCTATCTATCTACTGTTATACCATCTATCTACTGTTATACCATCTATCTACTGTTATACCATCTATCTACTGTTATACCATCTATCTACTGTTATACCATCTATCTAATGTTATACCATCTATCTATCTAATGTTATACCATCTATCTAATGTTATACCATCTATCTACTGTTATACCATCTATCTACTGTTATACCATCTATCTACTGTTGTACCATCTATCTAATGTTATACCATCTATCTACTGTTATACCATCTATCTACTGTTATACCATCTATCTAATGTTATACCATCTATCTACTGTTATACCATCTATCTACTGTTATACCATCTATCTACTGTTATACCATCTATCTAATGTTATACCATCTATCTACATGTTATACCATCTATCTACTGTTATACCATCTATCTACTGTTATACCATCTATCTACTATGTTATACCATCTATCTAAACTGTTATACCATCTATCTATCTGTTATACCATCTATCTACTGTTATACCATCTATCTAATGTTATACCATCTATCTACTGTTATACCATCTATCTAATGTTATACCATCTATCTATCTACTGTTATACCATCATCTATCTACTGTTATACCATCTATCTATCTAATGTTATACCATCTATCTACTGTTATACCATCTATCTACTGTTATACCATCTATCTAATGTTATACCATCTATCTAATGTTATACCATCTATCTATCTACTGTTATACCATCTATCTATTATGTTATACCATCTATCTATCTACTGTTATACCATCTATCTATCTAATGTTATACCATCTATCTACTGTTATACCATCTATCTATGTTATACCATCTATCTACTGTTATACCATCTATCTACTGTTATACCATCATCTATCTACTGTTATACCATCTATCTATCTACTGTTATACCATCTATACTGTTATACCATCTATCTAATGTTATACCATCTACATCTACTGTTATACCATCTATCTAATGTTATACCATCTATCTACTGTTCATCTTGTTATACCATCTATCTACTTGTTATACCATCTATCTACTGTTATACCATCTATCTACTGTTATACCATCTATCTACTGTTATACCATCTATCTACTGTTATACCATCTATCTACATGTTATACCATCTATCTATCTACTGTTATACCATCTATCTACTGTTATACCTATCTATCTGCTGTTATACCATCTATCTACTGTTATACCATCTATCTACTGTTATACCATCTATCTACTGTTATACCATCTATCTACTGTTATACCATCTATCTATCTACTGTTATACCATCTATCTACTGTTATACCATCTATCTAATGTTATACCATCTATCTACTAATGTTATACCATCTATCTACTGTTATACCATCTATCTAATGTTATACCATCTATCTATCTACTGTTATACCATCTATCTAATGTTATACCATCTATCTAATGTTATACCATCTATCTACTGTTATACCATCTATCTACTGTTATACCATCTATCTACTGTTATACCATCTATCTACTGTTATACCATCTATCTAATGTTATACCATCTATCTACTGTTATACCATCTATCTACTGTTATACCATCTATCTATCTGTTATACCATCTATCTACTGTTATACCATCTATCTAATGTTATACCATCTATCTACTGTTATACCATCTATCTATCTACTGTTATACCATCTATCTACTGTTATACCATCTATCTAATGTTATACCATCTATCTACTGTTATACCATCTATCTACTGTTATACCATCTATCTACTGTTATACCATCTATCTAATGTTATACCATCTATCTACTGTTATACCATCTATCTACTGTTATACCATCTATCTACTGTTATACCATCTATCTACTGTTATACCATCTATCTAATGTTATACCATCTATCACTACTGTTATACCATCTATCTAATGTTATACCATCTATCTACTGTTATACCATCTATCTACTGTTATACCATCTATCTACTGTTATACCATCTATCTACTGTTATACCATCTATCTACTGTTATACCATCTATCTAATGTTATACCATCTATCTACTGTTATACCATCTATCTACTGTTATACCATCTATCTAATGTTATACCATCTATCTAATGTTATACCATCTATCTACTGTTATACCATCTATCTACTATGTTATACCATCTACTATCTACTGTTATACCATCTATCTATCTAATGTTATACCATCTATCTACTGTTATACCATCTATCTGCTGTCCATCTATCTAATGTTATATACTATCTACTGTTATACCATCTATATGTTACCATCTATCTATTGTTATACCATCTATCTACTGAACTTGTTATACTATTTATTCCTGTTATACTATTTATCTCCTGTTATACCATCTATCTACTGTTATACCATCTATCTAATGTTATACCATCTATCTACTGTTATACCATCTATCTAATTACCATCTATCTACTGTTATACCATCTATCTACTGTTATACCATCTATCTAATGTTATACCATCTATCTACTGTTATACCATCTATCTACTGTTATACCATCTATCTACTGTTATACCATCTATCTACTGTTATACCATCTATCTAATGTTATACCATCTATCTAATGTTATACCATCTATCTATCTGCTGTTATACCATCTATCTACTGTTATACCATCATCTATCTACTGTTATACCATCTATCTACTGTTATACCATCTATCTACTGTTATACCATCTATCTACTGTTATACCATCTATCTACTGTTATACCATCTATCTAATGTTATACCACTATCTATCTACTGTTATGCCATCTATCTACTGTTATACCATCTATCTACTGTTATACCATCTATCTACTGTTATACCATCTATCTACATGTTATACCATCTATCTACTGTTATACCATCTATCTAATGTTATACCATCTATCTACTGTTATACCATCTATCTACTGTTATACCATCTATCTATCTACTGTTATACCATCTATTTATGTTATACCATCTATCTACTGTTATACCATCTATCTACTGTTATACCATCTATCTACTGTTATACCATCTATCTACTGTTATACCATCTATCTATCTACTGTTATACCATCTATCTAATGTTATACCATCTATCTATCTGTTATACCATCTATCTATCTACTGTTATACCATCTATCTATCTAATGTTATACCATCTATCTACTGTTATACCATCTATCTACTGTTATACCATCTATCTACTGTTATACCATCTATCTACTGTTATACCATCTATCTACTGTTATACCATCTATCTACTGTTATACCATCTATCTACTGTTATACCATCTATCTACTGTTATACCATCTATCTAATGTTATACCATCTATCTACTGTTATACCATCTATCTACTGTTATACCATCTATCTACTGTTATACCATCTATCTAATGTTATACCATCTATCTAATGTTATACCATCTATCTATCTACTGTTATACCATCTATCTAATGTTATACCATCTATCTATCTACTGTTATACCATCTATCTATCTAATGTTATACCATCTATCTACTGTTATACCATCTATCTACTGTTATACCATCTATCTACTGTTATACCATCTATCTACTGTTATACCATCTATCTAATGTTATACCATCTATCTATCTACTGTTATACCATCTATCTACTGTTATACCATCTATCTAATGTTATACCATCTATCTACTGTTATACCATCTATCTACTGTTATACCATCTATCTAATGTTATACCATCTATCTACTGTTATACCATCTATCTACTGTTATACCATCTATCTACTGTTATACCATCTATCTATCTACTGTTATACCCATCTATCTAATGTTATACCATCTATCTACTGTTATACCATCTATCTACTGTTATACCATCTATCTACTGTTATACCATCTATCTACTGTTATACCATCTATCTAATGTTATACCATCTATCTACTGTTATACCATCTATCTACTGTTATACCATCTATCTACTGTTATACCATCTATCTAATGTTATACCATCTATCTATCTAATGTTATACCATCTATCTAATGTTGTACCATCTATCTACTGTTATACCATCTATCTATCTACTGTTATACCATCTATCTACTGTTATACCATCTATCTACTGTTATACCATCTATCTACTGTTATACCATCTATCTACTGTTATACCATCTATCTATCTACTGTTATACCATCTATCTAATGTTATACCAATCTATCTACTGTTATACCATCTATCTATCTAATGTTATACCATCTATCTAATGTTGTACCATCTATCTAATGTTATACCATCTATCTAATGTTATACCATCTATCTACTGTTATACCATCTATCTACTGTTATACCATCTATCTACTGTTATACCATCTATCTAATGTTATACCATCTATCTACTGTTATACCATCTATCTAATGTTATACCATCTATCTAATGTTATACCATCTATCTACTGTTATACCATCTATCTACTGTTATATCTCTATGTTATACCATCTATCTACTGTTATACCATCTATCTACTGTTATACCATCTATCTACTGTTATACCATCTATCTACTGTTATACCATCTATCTACTGTTATACCATCTATCTACTGTTATACCATCTATCTACTGTTATACCATCTATCTACTGTTATACCATCTATCTACTGTTATACCATCTATCTACTGTTATACCATCTATCTACTGTTATACCATCTATCTACTGTTATACCATCTATCTAATGTTATACCATCTATCTACTGTTATACCATCTATCTACTGTTATACCATCTATCTACTGTTATACCATCTATCTACTGTTATACCATCTATCTATCTACTGTTATACCATCTATCTACTGTTATACCCTATCTATCTACTGTTATACCATCTATCTAATGTTATACCATCTATCTACTGTTATACCATCTATCTACTGTTATACCATCTATCTACTGTTATACCATCTATCTATCTAATGTTATACCATCTTCTATCTACTGTTATACCACTATCTTTCTGTATATGTTATCATCTATTTATGTTATCGCCATCTGTTATACCATCTATCTACTGTTATACCATCTATCTACTGTTATACCATTATTACTGTTATACCCTATCTATCTACTGTTATACCATCTATCTATCTACTGTTATACCATCTATCTAATGTTATACCATCTATCTACTGTTATACCATCTATCTACTGTTATACCATCTATCTACTGTTATACCATCTATCTAATGTTATACCATCTATCTACTGTTATACCATCTATCTACTGTTATACCATCTATCTACTGTTATACCATCTATCTACTGTTATACCATCTATCTACATGTTATACCATCTATCTACTGTTATACCATCTATCTACTGTTATACCATCTATCTACTGTTATACCATCTATCTAATGTTATACCATCTATCTATCTACTGTTATACCATCTATCTACTGTTATACCATCTATCTAATGTTATACCATCTATCTACTGTTATACCATCTATCTACTGTTATACCATCTATCTATCTAATGTTATACCATCTATCTACTGTTATACCATCTATCTACTGTTATACCATCTATCTACTGTTATACCATCTATCTAATGTTATACCATCTATCTACTGTTATACCATCTATCTACTGTTATACCATCTATCTAATGTTATACCATCTATCTACTGTTATACCATCTATCTAATGTTATACCATCTATCTAATGTTATACCATCTATCTACTGTTATACCATCTATCTACTGTTATACCATCTATCTATGTTATACCATCTATCTTGATGTTTACCATCTATCTACTGTTATACCATCTATCTACTGTTATACCATCTATCTACTGTTATACCATCTATCTAGATGTTATACCATCTATCTAATGTTATACCATCTATCTATCTACTGTTATACCATCTATCTATCTACTGTTATACCTCATCTATCTAATGTTATACCATCTATCTACTGTTATACCATCTATCTAATGTTATACCATCCTGCCATCTATCTAATGTTATACCATCTATCTAATGTTATACCATCTATCTACTGTTATACCATCTATCTACTGTTATACCATCTATCTACTGTTATACCATCTATCTACTGTTATACCATCTATCTATGTTATACCATCTATCTAATGTTATACCATCTATCTACTGTTATACCATCTATCTAATGTTATACCATCTATCTACTGTTATACCATCTATCTACTGTTATACCATCTATCTACTGTTATACCATCTATCTACTGTTATACCATCTATCTACTGTTATACCATCTATCTAATGTTATACCATCTATCTACTGTTATACCATCTATCTACTGTTATACCCTATCTATCTACTGTTATACCATCTATCTAATGTTATACCATCTATCTACTGTTATACCATCTATCTACTGTTATACCATCTATCTAATGTTATACCATCTATCTACTGTTATACCATCCATCTATCTACTGTTATACCATCTATCTACTGTTATACCATCTATCTACTGTTATACCATCTATCTACTGTTATACCATCTATCTACTGTTATACCATCTATCTACTGTTATACCATCTATCTATCTACTGTTATACCATCTATCTACTGTTATACCATCTATCTTACTGTTATACCCTATCTATCTACTGTTATACCATCTATCTACTGTTATACCATCTATCTACTGTTATACCATCTATCTATCTACTGTTATACCATCTATCTAATGTTATACCATCTATCTACTGTTATACCATCTATCTACTGTTATACCATCTATCTACTGTTATACCATCTATCTAATGTTATACCATCTATCTACTGTTATACCATCTATCTACTGTTATACCATCTATCTACTGTTATACCATCTATCTACTGTTATACCATCTATCTACTGTTATACCATCTATCTACTGTTATACCATCTATCTACTGTTATACCATCTATCTACTGTTATACCATCTATCTACTGTTATACCATCTATCTACTGTTATACCATCTATCTACTGTTATACCATCTATCTACTGTTATACCTATCTATCTACTGTTATACCATCTATCTACTGTTGTACCATCTATCTGACTGTTATACCATCTATCTACTGTTATACCATCTATCTACTGTTATACCATCTATCTACTGTTATACCATCTATCTACTGTTATACCATCTATCTACTGTTATACCATCTATCTATCCTGTTATACCATCTATCTACTGTTATACCATCTATCTACTGTTATACCATCTATCTGAATGTTATACCATCTATCTACTGTTATACCATCTATCTACTGTTATACCATCTATCTAATGTTATACCATCTATTCTGCTTTATACCATCTATCTAATGTTATGCCATCTATCTACTGTTATACCATCTATCTATGCTACACTATCTATCTGCTGTTATACCATCTATCTACTGTTATGTCTATCTGTATACCATCTGATCTATCTGCTGCTATACCATCTATCTACTGTTATACCATCTATCTACTGTTATACCATCTATCTATCTACTGTTATACCATCTATCTACTGTTATACCATCTATCTAATGTTATACCATCTATCTAATGTTATACCATCTATCTACTGTTATACCATCTATCTATCTACTGTTATACCATCTATCTACTGTTATATCATCTATCTACTGTTATACCATCTATCTAATGTTATAGCATCTATCTAATGTTATACCATCTATCTAATGTTATACCATCTATCTAATGTTATACCATCTATCTATCTACTGTTATACCATCTATCTATCTACTGTTATACCATCTATCTATCTAATGTTATACCATCTATCTACTGTTATACCATCTATCTAATGTTATACCATCTATCTACTGTTATACCATCTATCTAATGTTATACCATCTATCTACTGTTATACCATCTATCTATCTAATGTTATACCATCTATCTATCTACTGTTATACCATCTATCTATCTAATGTTATACCATCTATCTACTGTTATACCATCTATCTAATGTTATACCATCTATCTACTGTTATACCATCTATCTAATGTTATACCATCTATCTAATGTTATACCATCTATCTACTGTTATACCATCTATCTAATGTTATACCATCTATCTACTGTTATACCATCTATCTAATGTTATACCATCTATCTATCTAATGTTATACCATCTATCTATCTAATGTTATACCATCTATCTATCTAATGTTATACCATCTATCTAATGTTATACCATCTATCTAATGTTATAGCATCTATCTAATGTTATACCATCTATCTAATGTTATACCATCTATCTATCTACTGTTATACCATCTATCTATCTACTGTTATACCATCTATCTATCTACTGTTATACCATCTATCTATCTAATGTTATACCATCTATCTACTGTTATACCATCTATCTAATGTTATACCATCTATCTACTGTTATACCATCTATCTAATGTTATACCATCTATCTAATGTTATACCATCTATCTAATGTTATACCATCTATCTATCTAATGTTATACCATCTATCTATCTACTGTTATACCATCTATCTATCTAATGTTATACCATCTATCTAATGTTATACCATCTATCTACTGTTATACCATCTATCTACTGTTATACCATCTATCTACTGTTATACCATCTATCTACTGTTATACCATCTATCTACTGTTATACCATCTATCTAATGTTATACCATCTATCTACTGTTATACCATCTATCTACCCTTATACCATCTATCTACTGTTATACCATCTATCTACCCTTATACCATCTATCTAATGTTATACCATCTATCTACTGTTATACCATCTATCTACTGTTATACCATCTATATAATGTTATACCATCTATCTACTGTTATACCATCTATCTAATGTTATACCATCTATCTATCTACTGTTATACCATCTATCTACTGTTATACCATCTATCTACTGTTATACCATCTATCTAATGTTATACCATCTATCTACTGTTGTACCATCTATCTACTGTTATACCATCTATCTATCTACTGTTGTACCATCTATCTAATGTTATACCATCTATCTAATGTTATACCATCTATCTACTGTTATACCATCTATCTACTGTTATACCATCTATCTAATGTTATACCATCTATCTAATGTTATACCATCTATCTATCTACTGTTATACCATCTATCTAATGTTATACCATCTATCTACTGTTATACCATCTATCTACTGTTATACCATCTATCTACTGTTATACCATCTATCTAATGTTATACCATCTATCTATCTAATGTTATACCATCTATCTACTGTTATACCATCTATCTACTGTTATACTATCTATCTAATGTTATACCATCTATCTACTGTTATACCATCTATCTATCTAACCCTCAGGCTCCTACCTTGGCCGGCAGGCTGACTGTGTCCCAGTCTGGGGAAGGGAATTCCAGCTTCCCCCTGAGTATCTGGTCAAACAACTCCTCCTGGATGTTATTCTCACTGTAGGAGAGGAGTGAAACTGAGTATATACAGTCATTATGTTGAAACTGGTGAACGAACTGGTGAATGTGCTGGTGAACGTGCTGGTGATTGTACTGGTGAACGTGCTGGTGATTGTACTGGTGAACGTGCTGGTGAACGTGCTGGTGATTGTACTGGTGATTGTACTGGTGAACGTGCTGGTGATTGTACTGGTGAACGTAGTGGAACTCACCTGCGGAACGGGGGGAACCCACACAATAGGATGTAGGCGATAACTCCTGCAGCCCAGATATCCACCTTCAGACCGTACCTAACAACACACACAGGTAAGATGACAACCTCATTATTCCACATAAAACCATCTTCTATCTGAATCAGTACCTGGGCTTGAGAAGACAATGAATCTGACGATATCTCCCAAGATCCCATTAACCAGCTCTGTAAACGTTTGTCAAAATACGTCCGGTACTCCCAACAATATGGAGTTTCTCAGAGCAACTATCGTCATTACTGCCGTTACGCATGGTGCTGCTGCTGGATCGGGCCGACCTGTCCTGCTGCTGGATCGGGCCGACCTGTCCTGCTGCTGGATCGGGCCGACCTGTCCTGCTGCTGGATCGGGCCGACCTGTCCTGCTGCTGGATCGGGCCGACCTGTCCTGCTGCTGGATCGGGCCGACCTGTCCTGCTGCTGGATCGGGCCGACCTGTCCTGCTGCTGGATCGGGCCGACCTGTCCTGCTGCTGGATCGGGCCGACCTGTCCTGCTGCTGGATCGGGCCGAACCTGTCCTGCTGCTGGATCGGGCCGACCTGTCCTGCTGCTGGATCGGGCCGACCTGTCCTGCTGCTGGATCGGGGCGACCTGTCCTGCTGCTGGATCGGGCCGACCTGTCCTGCTGCTGGATCGGGCCGACCTGTCCTGCTGCTGGATCGGGCCGACCTGTCCTGCTGCTGGATCGGGCCGACCTGTCCTGCTGCTGGATCGGGGCGAACCTGTCCTGCTGCTGGATCGGGGCGAACCTGTCCTGCTGCTGGATCGGGCCGACCTGTCCTGCTGCTGGATCGGGCCTACCTGTCCTTTTTTTTAGGTGTGAGGAAAGAACTGAGAGAAGTGGACACACACAAACACACACTCCTCTTATCAGGTCTCCGAGATGGTCTCTACACACACACACACACACACACACACACACACCTCTTACCCGGTCTCAGCGATGATCTCTGGAGCTACATACGTGGGCGTTCCACAGACTGTATACAGGGGTCCCTCTACGACTGTAGCCAGACCAAAATCACCGAGCTTCAACGACTTGGTCCCATCCAGGTATTCACACACCTGGAGGTCACAGGGCAAGAAAGGAGACAGGTTGATATACATGACTAAAGTGTAATGTAAAAGATACCCCTCCTGTAGGTTTTAACTCCAACCCTGTTCCTGGAGAGATACCCCCGAGGTAAAGTCCTGTAGGTTTTAACTCCAACCCTGTTCCTGGAGAACTACCTTCCTGTAGGTCTAAACTCCAACCCTGTTCCTGGAGAGATACCCTCCTGTAGGTTTTAACTCCAACCCTGTTCCTGGAGAGATACCCCTCCTGTAGGTTTTAACTCCAACCCTGTTCCTGGAGAGATACCCTCCTGTAGGTTTTAACTCCAACCCTGTTCCTGGAGAGATACCCTCCTGTAGGTTTTAACTCCAACCCTGTTCCTGGAGAGATACCCCTCCTGTAGGTTTTAACTCCAACCCTGTTCCTGGAGAGATACCCTCCTGTAGGTTTAAACTCCAACCCTGTTCCTGGAGAGATACCCCTCCTGGAGGTCTAAACTCCAACCCTGTTCCTGGAGAGATACCCTCCTGTAGGTCTAAACTCCAACCCTGTTCCTGGAGAGATACCCTCCTGTAGGTTTTAACTCCAACCCTGTTCCTGGAGAGATACCCCTCCTGTAGGTTTTAACTCCAACCCTGTTCCTGTTGTAGGTGTGTATGTGAGGGTTTATATACCAGCAGGTTTTCAGGTTTGATGTCTCTGTGGACTATATCCATACGGTGTAGGTATTGAATAGCTCCCGCCAGGTTGAAGATCATGGCACTGGCATCTCTCTCTGTGTATTTAGTAGAACATGTGATGGCATCAAACAGATCTCCACCCTGCAGAGAGATAACATCAACAGACACAGGTCAGTGTACTGTACACACACACACACACACACACACACACACACACACACACACACACACACACACACACACACACACACACACACACACACACACACACACACACACACACACATACATACGAACACACACACAAACATATCCCTTACTAAAAGCCTCTCATTGATTATCCCTTACTAAAAGCCTCTGATCGATTATCCCTTACTAAAAGCCTCTCATCGATTATCCTTTACTAAAAGCCTCTCATCGATTATCCCTTACTAAAAGCCTCTCATCGATTATCCCTTACTAAAAGCCTCTCATCGATTATCCCTTACTAAAAGCCTCTCATCGATTATCCCTTACTAAAAGCCTCTCATCGATTATCCCTTACTAAAAGCCTCTCATCGATTATCCCTTACTAAAAGCCTCTCATCGATTATCCCTTACTAAAAGCCTCTCATTGATTATCCCTTACTAAAAGCCTCTCATCGATTATCCCTTACTAAAAGCCTCTCATCGATTATCCCTTACTAAAAGCCTCTCATCGATTATCCCTTACTAAAAGCCTCTCATCGATTATCCCTTACTAAAAGCCTCTCATTGATTATCCCTTACTAAAAGCCTCTGATCGATTATCCCTTACTAAAAGCCTCTGATCGATTATCCCTTACTAAAAGCCTCTGATCGATTATCCCTTACTAAAAGCCTCTCATTGATTATCCCTTACTAAAAGCCTCTGATCGATTATCCCTTACTAAAAGCCTCTGATCGATTATCCCTTACTAAAAGCCTCTCATCGATTATCCCTTACTAAAAGCCTCTCATCGATTATCCCTTACTAAAAGCCTCTCATCGATTATCCCTTACTAAAAGCCTCTCATCGATTATCCCTTACTAAAAGCCTCTCATCGATTATCCCTTACTAAAAGCCTCTCATCGATTATCCCTTACTAAAAGCCTCTCATTGATTATCCCTTACTAAAAGCCTCTCATCGATTATCCCTTACTAAAAGCCTCTCATCGATTATCCCTTACTAAAAGCCTCTCATCGATTATCCCTTACTAAAAGCCTCTCATCGATTATCCCTTACTAAAAGCCTCTCATTGATTATCCCTTACTAAAAGCCTCTGATCGATTATCCCTTACTAAAAGCCTCTGATCGATTATCCCTTACTAAAAGCCTCTGATCGATTATCCCTTACTAAAAGCCTCTCATTGATTATCCCTTACTAAAAGCCTCTGATCGATTATCCCTTACTAAAAGCCTCTGATCGATTATCCCTTACTAAAAGCCTCTCATTGATTATCCCTTACTAAAAGCCTCTCATTGATTATCCCTTACTAAAAGCCTCTGATCGATTATCCCTTACTAAAAGCCTCTCATTGATTATCCCTTACTAAAAGCCTCTCATCGATTATCCCTTACTAAAAGCCTCTCATTGATTATCCCTTACTAAATGCCTCAGTCCAACAGTCACACCCCATCAGAACCTTGTTTAACTCTCTGTTTGTAAACAAAGTAAATGTAAACCAACACTGTACAGCCTCAAAACAGGATTAACACCATAATGTTGATGTCATGGATGGTCAGTCCTTGCATCCATTACTGTTAACTTGAAGGGTTACATTTTCTCCAGCCCCAAATCCCTCAGCTTTTTAAAACCAAAACAGGGGGCGGAGAGACGCTTCGTTATTGTTTCGACTGCTGATTGCCGCTTTAAGTAATTGAGCGTACCTTGACCAATTCCATGACCAGGTAGAGTTCTGTGGGCGTGTCGTCGACCTCAATCAGCTGTATGATGCTGGGGTGTCTGACCCTCCGCAACACCGCCACCTCGTTCTCTATCAGGTGCTCCTGATCAATACACACAGTACCAATTAACAGTTAGGACACACCTACTCATTCAAGGGTTTTTCTTTATTTTTTACTATTTTCTACATTGTAGAATAATAGTGAAAATATTAAAAACAATGAAATACCATATATGGAATCATGTATTAGTGGAATCAAAAACGTGTTGAACAAATCAAAATATATTTTATATTTGAGATTCTTCAAAGTAGCCACCCTTTGTCTTGATGAAAGCTTTGCACACTCTTGGCATTCTCTCAACCAGCTGCATGAGGTAGTCACCTGGAATGCATTTCAATTAACAGGTGTGCCTTGTTAAAAGTTAATTGGTGGAATTTCTTTCCTTCTTAATGCGTTTGAGCCAATCAGTTGTGTTGTGACAAGGTAGGGTTGGTATACAGAAGATAGCCCTAAAATACCTAGTGCAGATTATGGCAGGAACAGCTTATTACTTTAAGACATGGCTCTCATGAGGACCGCCACAGGAAAGGAAGACCCAGAGTTACCTCTGCTGCAGAGGATAAGTTCATTAGAGTTAACTGCACCTCAGATTGCAACCCAAATAAATGCTTCACAGAGTTCAAGTAACAGACACATCTCAACATCAATTGTTCAGAGGAGACTGTGTGAATCAGTCCTTCATGGTCAAATTGCTGCAAAGAAACCACTACTAAAGGACAACAATAAGAAGAAGAGACTTTCTTGGACCAAGAAACACGAGCAATGGACATTAGACCGGTGGAAATCTGTTCTTTGGTCTAATTTTGCGATTTTTGCTTCCAACCACTGTGTCTTTATGAGATGCAGAGTATGTGAACGGATGATCTCTGCATGTGTGGTTCCCACCGTGAAGCATGGAGGAGGAGGTGTGATGGTGCTTTGCTGGTGACACTGTCTGTGATTTATTTAGAATTCAAGGCACACTTAACCATCATGGCTACCACAGCATTCTGCAGCGATACGCCATCCCATCTGATCTGCGCTTATTGGGACTATCATTTGTTTTTCAACAGGACAATGACCCAACACACCTCCTGACTGTGTAAGGGCTATTTGACCAATAAGAGTGATGGAGTGCTGCATCAGATGACCTGGCCTCCACAATCACCCGACCTCAACCCAATTGAGATGGTTTGGAATGTCTTGGACCGCAGAGTGAAGGAAAAGCAGCCAACAAGTGCTCAGCATATGTGGGAACTCCTTCAAGACTGTTGGAAAAGCATTCCTCATGAAGCTGGTTGAGAGAATGCCAAGAGTGTGCAAAGCTGTCATCAAGGCAAAGGGTGGCTACTTTTTAACAATCTAAAATATATTTTGATTTGTTTAACACTTTTTTTGGTTACGACATGATTGTATATGTGTTATTTCATAGTTGTGATGTCTTCACTATTATTCTACAATGTAGAAAATAGTAAAAATAAAGAAAAACCCCTTGAAGGAGTAGGTGTGTCCAAACTTTTGACTGGTACTGTACATCAATACATAAAATCAGTCAATCAATCAATCTGATCAGTACATAAGTTGTGTCAGTACCTTCCCACAGCAACGAGCTTTGTCGATAATCTTCAGAGCAAACTCCTGTCCTGTCGACCTGTCGACGAGTCAATCAATCAATCAATCAAGTACAGTGGGTGTTTCTCAATTATGCATACTACTGTGCTCCACACACTCATGCTCTGAGGACGTTCTCTTGTGTATGTTCTCGTGAGGACAAGAGTGTGGAGAACACAGAAAATGTTCCATTTGAGAAGCACTCCATGTTACCGCATTAATGTGACCTTTGACCAATACAGACAAAACAAGATAGCTACATAAAGCAAAATGCTAACGTTTTACTTCATAATTAGCAACTACCTATATGTGAATATTAATCTAGCTAGCCAGCTAGTTTTACATGTAAAAAAAGGATGTTGTTATGCAAGGTAGATGGCCAACATTAGCTACAAATTCTTTGTGTGTAGCTAGCTATCTACCAATTATTTTCGTCAGTTAGCCTGTGATCTACGACACTACAGTGGGTATTCCAGGCAGTTAAACATTGTAACATTAACAAGGTATGTATTTATTAACGTTTTTAAGATACAATATTGTATTCAGGCAACATGTGAGATGTGAATGGGCAACTTTTCATTCCGAAGTCGGAGTTCATTTTCTCTCTCTTCAGCTCAAAACCAGCTGCCATTGTTTGCGTGGATGCGTCACATTACGACAACAATTCTGGGAATATTTCAGTTGAAACGCGCATCGATATATGCTTTGAAATGTGTACAAACGAAGTACGCATCTTAGAACTGCCCTCAGTGTTCCATTTCATCTTAGAACTGCCCTCAGTGTTCCATTTCATCTCAGAACTGCTTTCAGTGTTCCATTTCATCTCAGAACTGCTTTCAGTGTTCCATTTCATCTCAGAACTGCCCTCAGTGTTCCATTTCATCTGAGAACTGCCCTCAGTGGTCCATTTCATCTCAGAACTGCCCTCAGTGTTCCATTTCATCTGAGAACTGCCCTCAGTGTTCCATTTCATCTTAGAACTGCCCTCAGTGTTCCATTTCATCTCAGAACTGCTTTCAGTGTTCCATTTCATCTCAGAACTGCCCTCAGTGTTCCATTTCATCTGAGAACTGCCCTCAGTGGTCCATTTCATCTCAGAACTGCCCTCAGTGTTCCATTTCATCTGAGAACTGCCCTCAGTGTTCCATTTCATCTCAGAACTGCCCTCAGTGTTCCATTTCATCTTAGAACTGCCCTCAGTGTTCCATTTCATCTCAGAACTGCCCTCAGTGTTCCATTTCATCTGAGAACTGCCCTCAGTGGTCCATTTCATCTTAGAACTGCCCTCAGTGTTCCATTTCATCTCAGAACTGCCCTCAGTGGTCCATTTCATCTCAGAACTGCCCTCATGTTCCATTTCATCTTAGAACTGCCCTCAGTGTTCCATTTCATCTTAGAACTGCCCTCAGTGTTCCATTTCATCTCAGAACTGCCCTCAGTGGTCCATTTCATCTCAGAACTGCCCTCATGTTCCATTTCATCTTAGAACTGCCCTCAGTGTTCCATTTCATCTCAGAACTGCCCTCAGTGGTCCATTTCATCTCAGAACTGCCCTCAGTGTTCCATTTCATCTCAGAACTGCCCTCCGTGTTCCATTTCATCTTAGAACTGCCCTCACTGTTCCATTTCATCTCAGAACTGCCCTCAGTGTTCAGTTTCATCTGAGAACTGCCCTCACTGTTCCATTTCATCTTAGAACTGCCCTCAGTGTTCCATTTCATCTCAGAACTGCTTTCAGTGTTCCATTTCATCTTAGAACTGCTTTCAGTGTTCCATTTCATCTTAGAACTGCCCTCACTGTTCCATTTCATCTTAGAACTGCCCTCAGTGTTCCATTTCATCTCAGAACTGCTTTCAGTGTTCCATTTCATCTCAGAACTGCCCTCATGTTCCATTTCATCTCAGAACTGCCCTCATGTTCCATTTCATCTTAGAACTGCCCTCAGTGTTCCATTTCATCTCAGAACTGCTTTCAGTGTTCCATTTCATCTCAGAACTGCCCTCAGTGTTCCATTTCATCTCAGAACTGCCCTCAGTGTTCCATTTCATCTTAGAACTGCCCTCAGTGTTCCATTTCACATACTTTGATTTGGACTCATACACCGACCGTTGCGTGCTCCAATTTGCTTGAAGCACGGTAGTACGCATATTGAGAAACCCCCAGTGTGTGTGTGTGTGTGTGTGTGTGTGTGTGTGTGTGTGTGTGTGTGTGTGTGTGTGATCTAGTACTTACCTCTCTACACAATCCTTAACAACGGCAAAGTTCCCGTCCCCTATGATCTTCCCCACCTTGTACTTGTCACTGATGATGGAGGAGGAGACCGACCTGTTCCCATTCACTATACAGGAGAGAGTGTTCCCATTCACTATACAGGAGAGAGTGTTCCCATTCACTATACAGGAGAGAGTGTTCCCATTCACTATACAGGAGAGAGTGTTCCCATTCACTATACAGGAGAGAGTGTTCCCATTCACTATACAGGAGAGAGTGTTCCCATTCACTATACAGGAGAGAGACAGGGGTAACCGAGGACACACACACACACACACAACCATGCTGTAAAACGTCCTGAGGATTGTTGGAGTAGCGTGGTATGACCATATGTGTCAGTGCCAACCTGACACACACACACACACCCTCACACACACACACACTAACACACACACACACACCCTAACACACACACACACACCCTCACACACACACACACACCCTAACACACACACACACACCCTCACACACACACACACACACACACACACACACACACCCTAACACACACACACACCCTAACACACACACACACCTCACACACACACACACACACACACACACACACACACACACACACACACACACACACACCTAACACACACACACACCACACACCCTAACACACACACACTAACACACACACACACCCTAACACACACACCCTAACACACACACACACACCCTAACACACACACCCTAACACACACACACACACACACCTAACACACACACCACACACCCTAACACACACACCACACACCCTAACACACACACCCTAACACACACACCCTAACACACACACACACCTAACACACACACACACACACACACACACCTAACACACACACTCTAACACACACACACACACACACACCCTAACACACACACACACCTCACACACACACACACACACCCTAACACACACACACACACACACACACACACACCTAACACACACACACACACCTAACACACACACACACCACACACCCTAACACACACACCACACACCCTAACACACACACCACACACCCTAACACACACACCCTAACACACACACCCTAACACACACACACCCTAACACACACACACACACACACACACTAACACACACACCCTAACACACACACACACACACACACCTAACACACACCACACACCCTCACACACACACACACACCCTAACACACACACACACACACACACACACACACACTACACACACACACACCTAACACACACACACACACCCTCACACACACACACCTAACACACACACACACACACTCACACACACACACACACACACACACACACACACACACACACACACACACACACACACACACACCTAACACACACACCCTAACACACACACACCTAACACACACACACAACACACACACACACCTAACACACACACACTAACACACACACACACACCTAACACACACACCTAGCACACACACACACCACACACCCTAACACACACACACACCTACACACACACACACACACACCCTAACACACACACACACACCCTAACACACACACACACACACACACACACCCTAACACACACACCCTAACACACACACACACACCTAACACACACCCTAACACACCACACACCCTAACACACACCCCCTAACACACACACACACGTCTACCTTCAGGGCTCAGATCATCTGTCTGGTTCGCTGCTCCGTTCACATCTGACGAGGCAGGATGAGGAGAAATCTGGAGAGAGGGAGAGGGGGAAAGAGGAGGGAGAGAGAGAAGGAATGAAGGAGGGGAAATGGCAGGAGAGAGAGGAGAGGGGAAATGGCAGGAGAGAGAGGAGAGAGAAGGAATGAAGGAGGGGGAATGTCAGGAGAGAGAGGAGAGGGGGAATGACAGCAGAGAGAGAGAGAGAAGGAATGAAGGAGGGGGAATGACAGGAGAGAGAGAGGAGAGGGGAAAAGACAGGAGAGAGAGGAGATGTGGAAGGAGGAGAGAGAGGAGGGGGTAATGACAGGAGAGAGAGAGAGGAGAGGGGGAAAGAGAAGAGAGAGAGAGAGAGGAGAGGGGGAAAGAGGAGAGAGAGAGAGAGAGGAGAGGGGGAAAGAGGAGAGAGAGCGAAGGAATGAGGGGGAAAGACAGGAGAGAGAAAGAGGAGAGGGAAGGAGGGGCCGACATGGAAAAAGCAAAGCGAGAAAAGGATGGAGATATAAAAGCCCCAGTCTCCTTTCACCTCGTTAAACTCTTGATTTACTTAACGAAATGGGGATATTAAAGCGCCAGTCTCCTTTAATCTCGTTTAACACCTGATTTACTTAACGAAATGGAGATATAAAAGCCCCAGTCTCCTTTCACCTCGTTAAACTCTTGATTTACTTAACGAAATGGGGATATTAAAGCGCCAGGCTACTTTCACCTCGTTTAAAAGGTCATGACATCTCGAGCAAGGGGGGAGGTCGATGACATCACAGATTACAATTCCTTGAATTGCCAAACTCTTGAATTTCTCAATTTTGTAAAAAAAAAAAAAAAAAACACTATTTTGGTCAAAACATGCAGTAGAAATGTGTGCACTTTACTGTATTTATACTTAGAATATTGTTTTTCAACTGGAAAAGTGCAAAAAATAACTGTAACGGGACTTTTTAAAGATTAAGATGGATGCTTTTCAGTACTACTTATTTAACTTTCTTATTTCTAATTTGTTCCTCCTCCATTCTCTCCTCTCCTC
>NW_025547791.1:132500-137500 GCF_905237065.1 Salmo salar
TGCTTTAAGGTGGATGAACCAACTGAAAGAAGAGAGGGGCCCAGAACAAACTGAAAGGAGAGAGGGGCCCAGAACAAACTGAAAGGAGAGAGGGGCCCAGAACCAACTGAAAGGAGAGAGGGGCCCAGAACAAACTGAAAGGAGAGAGGGGCCCAGAACAAACTGAAAGAAGAGAGGGGCCCAGAACAAACTGAAAGAAGAGAGGGGCCCAGAACAAACTGAAAGAAGAGAGGGGCCCAGAACAAACTGAAAGGAGAGAGGGGCCCAGAACCAATTGAAAGGAGAGAGGGGCCCAGAACAAACTGAAAGGAGAGAGTGGCCCAGAACCAATTGAAAGGAGAGAGTGGCCCAGAACCAATTGAAAGGAGAGAGGGGCCCAGAACAAACTGAAAGGAGAGAGGGGCCCAGAACAAACTGAAAGGAGAGAGTGGCCCAGAACCAACTGAAAGGAGAGAGGGGCCCAGAACAAACTGAAAGGAGAGAGTGGCCCAGAACCAACTGAAAGGAGAGAGTGGCCCAGAACAAACTGAAAGGAGAGGGGGCCCAGAACAAACTGAAAGGATAGAGGGGCCCAGAACTTAACTACCATTAAGTTTATCTCTCAGCCCATTTTCATGTTAGTATTAGGTGTAGGAACCGGTTCAGGGAACAGAACAGAAAAATGGAAAATAACTACATTTTTCGAAGAACAGAACCAGAACCGAGAATGAAAGTGATCTATACTGTTCCGGAACAGAACCGTTATTTTAAAAGCATGGGAAACGGTTAATAATGTTATTTTGTGTTACGGGCATTTATTTCGGGTTTCACAACAAAACATAACAAAGAGCCTATGCCCCTCCCTCTGCCCCTCCCCTCCTTCTGAAACATGCATAGTCTCCTGTAGCTCCTCCCCCTCCATCTGCCCCTCCTTCTGAAATATGCATAGTCTCCTGTAGCTCTTCCCGCTCCATCTGCCCCTCCTTCTGAAATATGCATAGTCTCCTGTAGCTCTTCCCGCTCCATCTGCCCCTCCTTCTGAAATATGCATAGTCTCCTGTAGCTCTTCCCGCTCCATCTGCCCCTCCTTCTGAAACATGCATAGTCTCCTGTAGCTCCTCCCCCTCCCTCTGCCCCTCCCTCTGCCCCTCCCCTCCTTCTGAAACATGCATAGTCTCCTGTAGCTCCTCCCCCTCCATCTGCCCCTCCATCTGCCCCTCCCTCTGAAACATGCATAGTCTCCTGTAGCTCTTCCCCCTCCATCTGCCCCTCCCTCTGAAACATGAATAGGAAGCATTAGAACATGTTAGCTAGCTAGCTTGTTAGCTAGCTCTGGGAAAACTCCAGGCGCCATGATGTGATAATGGAATGGAACTGAGTCATGATCAAGGCTCTGGTTCAACATTAGTTAAATAAAGCCAACTGTCTCTGAAGTTCAAAGACATTCAAAGTTCCTCCGTGGAAGCTGCACCTCCGTATTATTTTGTTGGTATAAAATTCAGAGACTGTATATCCACAACAAGATACCCAGCTCTCTCCTCACCTGCCTGTCACACCTTACACTACACTTGTCTGTCCAATGCCTGTACATACACTACATGATCAAAAGTATGTGGACATCTCATTCCAAAATCATGGGCAGTAATATGGAGTTGGTCCCTCCACTTTGCTGCTATAACAGCCTCCACTCTTCTGGGAAGGTTTTCCACTAGATGTTGGAACATTGCTGCGGGGACTTGCTTCCATTCAGCCACAAGGAGCATTAGTGAGGTCAGGCACTGATGTTGGGTGATTAGTCCTGGCTCTCAGTCGGCGTTCCATTTCATCCCAAAGGTGTTCGATGGGGTTGAGGTCAGGGCTCTGTGCAGGCCAGTCAAGTTCTTCCACACAAACCATTTCTGCATGGAGCTCTGTTTGTGTAAGGGGGCATTGTCATGCTGAAACAGGAAAGGGCCTTCCCCAAACTGTTGCCACAAAGTTGGAAGCACAGAATCATCTAGAATGGCATTGTATGTTGTAGCGTTAAGATTTACTTTCACTGGTTCCAGAGGCAGTTTGGAACTCGGTAGTGAGTGTTGCAACCAAGGACAGACGATTTTTATGCGATTTTTTTTTTACGGCTTGTGTGGCCTACCACTTCACAGCTGAGCTGTTGTTGCTCCTAGACGTTTCCTCTTCACAATAACAGCACTTACAGTTGCCCGGGGGGCAGCTCTAGCAGGGCAGACTGACTTGTCGGACAGGTGGCATCCTATGAAGGTGCCACGTTGAAAGTCACTGAGCTCTTCAGTAAGGCCATTCTACTGCCAATGTTTGTCTATGGAGATTGCATGGCGGTGTGCTCGATTTTATACTCCTGTCAGCAACGGGTGTGGCTAAAATAGCCAAATCAACTAATTTGAAGGGGTGTCCACATACTTTTGTATATACAGTGTAGCTTACCCGTTCCATAGCAAGCTCCTCTATCCATTGGTGAAGTAATTTAAGGTTGAGCAAAATGTAAAAAAATAAATAAATAATAAATAATTTCAGAGTTCTAATAAGGAACAGAAAGAAATGATACTCTTTGGGTTGAACCGGTTCAGAACTTTATTTTGCTGGTCGGAACAGTGGAACGGAATGGTTCTGATCAAAACGGAACCGTTAGAAAATCATTTTGATTCTAACTCTTGAATAGTAGTAAAGTGAAGGGTTGATGAAGGTTCTGATTCCAATGTGTTGTCACGGAGATAAGATGTTCTAGAATAGCAGCATTCTTCCATTAGTCCCCTTCTAGAACATACAGAACACAGATAGACAGAGCGCTGTCTCTCTCTAATGCTTCCTGACACAGATAAATACATCTCTCTGTCTCTCTCTCTCTAATGCTTCCTGACACAGATAAATACATCTCTCTGTCTCTCTCTAATGCTTCCTGACACAGTAAATACATCTCTCTGTCTCTCTCTCTCTAATGCTTCCTGACACAGATAAATACATCTCTCTGTCTCTCTGTCTCTCTCTAATGCTTCCTGACACAGATAAATATATCTCTCTGTCTCTCTGTCTCTCTCTAATGCTTCCTGACACAGATAAATACATCTCTCTGTCTCTCTGTCTCTCTCTAATGCTTCCTGACACAGATAAATATCTCTCTCTGTCTCTCTCTCTCTAATGCTTCCTGACACAGATAAATACATCTCTCTGTCTCTCTCTCTCTAATGCTTCCTGACACAGATAAATACATCTCTCTGTCTCTCTGTCTCTCTCTAATGCTTCCTGACACAGATAAATACATCTCTCTGTCTCTCTCTCTCTAATGCTTCCTGACACAGATAAATACATTTCTCTGTCTCTCTCTCTCTAATGCTTCCTGACACAGATAAATATATCTCTCTGTCTCTCTCTCTCTAATGCTTCCTGACACAGATAAATACATCTCTCTGTCTCTCTGTCTCTCTCTAATGCTTCCTGACACAGATAAATACACCTCTCTGTCTCTCTGTCTCTCTCTCTCTCTAATGCTTCCTGACACAGATAAATACATCTCTCTGTCTCTCTCTCTAATGCTTCCTGACACAGATAAATACATCTCTCTGTCTCTCTCTCTCTAATGCTTCCTGACACAGATAAATACATCTCTGTCTCTCTGTCTCTCTCTCTAATGCTTCCTGACACAGATAAATACATCTCTCTGTCTCTCTAATGCTTCCTGACACAGGTAAATACATCTCTCTGTCTCTCTCTCACCTTCTTTTCATATACAGTCTCTCCACAGCTCTTGTCACACACATTGAACACACACACTGAGCACGGCAGGTAGCCTAGTGGTTACAGCGTTGGGCTAGTAACCGAAAGGTTGCTTGATCGAATCCCCGAGCTGACAAGGTAAAAATCTGTCGTTCTGCCCCTGAACAAGACAGTTAACCCCACTGTTCCTAGGCCGTCATTGAAATTAAGAATTTGTTCTTAACTGACTTGCCTCGTTAAATAAAGGTTCAGTTAAAATGTTATAAAACACGCACACATACTCCCCTTTCTGTCCTACCTGTTTCCCGTCCAGTGTATAAAGTCTCTTGACGGCACCAGAGTCCAGTTTGATAGCTTCAGTGATATCCTCCAGAACCTGGTCAAAAGAATGAGCTGTCTTCTTGTTCAATAAAATCCTGACCGCTTTCCTCGGCTTCACTCCGCTGCGAATCACCGTGACCAGTTTAGGCTTTATAAAGTCATTACTCTCTCTGACCACCTGTTGACCTCCCGGGCCTGGACCTGACCCAGACCCTGACCCAGACCGTGTCCCAGTGGAAAGAGCAGTAGAGGAACCGCTCGGGGTACCAGCGGTAACACCGGGCTTCCAGTTTGGGTTGTTGATCTTGGTGTAGTCCAGTTTACGATAGGGCTCGTTGGAGGCACACACATAACAGTCACCTGGAGGAGAGAAATCAGGAATACATCAGACACACACACACACACACACACACACACACACACACACACACACACACACACACACACACACACACACACCTAACAGTCACCTGGAGGAGAGACCAGTCCCAGTTCATATCAATACTTTAGGATCAATTACAACCTCTATCTCTTCAAAACATGACTAGACGTCTTTCATGTGATACGGCAGTGTTGCATATCAAACTCAGAGGTCACACCGCAGACTGTGTGTGAGTGCGTGTGTGTGTGTGTGTGAGTGCGTGTGCGTGTATGTGCGTGTGTGCGTGTATGTGCGAGTGCGTGTGTGTGCGTGTGTGTGTGTGTGTGTGTGTGTGTGTGTGCGTGTGTGTATGTGTGAGTGCGCGTGCGTGTATGTGCGCGTGCGTGCGTGCGTGCGTGTGTGTCAGAGCGATCTCCCTCCTCAGGAACAGAGTGAACAGAGCAGAAGAGACTGTAGGCGGCATCCTCAAATAGCACCCTATTCCCTACATAGTGCACTACAGACTGGGGGCCCATAAGTCTCTGGTCAACAGTAGTGCACTACAGACAGGAGAGGGTGCTATTTCTGATGCAGTCTTGGTGTCAGGTCA
>NW_025547791.1:140000-160000 GCF_905237065.1 Salmo salar
ATGAAGGAGAGGAGGAGTAGGAGGAGGGTTCTATAGTCTATTGAGATGAAGGAGAGGAGGAGGAGGGTTCTATAGTCTATTGAGATGAAGGAGAGGGAGGAGGAGGAGGAGGGTTCTATAGTCTATTGAGATGAAGGAGAGGAGGAGGAGGGTTCTATAGTCTATTGAGATGAAGGAGAGGAGGAGGAGGAGGAGGGTTCTATAGTCTATTGAGATGAAGGAGAGGAGGAGGAGGGTTCTATAGTCTATTGAGATGAAGGAGGAGGAGGAGGAGGGTTCTATAGTCTATTGAGATGAAGGAGAGGAGGAGGGTTCTATAGTCTATGCAGCCAGAGTGGCCTCAACACCGAGACACAGAGAGAACATGTCAGTCTATCTAACCTGTTCTGCCAGTCGCTCTGTAAACCCTGCCCACTCATTGACCCGGTAACAGCAGCACTTACCGCTACTCTACATTCTGACTGGCTCCATAACGTTTACCGTTAATGGAACGAGAGGCTGTTTTTCCATTTCCAGGGAACTTTCCATAATTACGCATGGTGTGTGTGTGGGGTGTGAAGGTGTGTGTGTGTGGGGCTGTGGGGTGTGTGTGTGTGTGTGTGAAGCCAGGTCATTCAGGATCCAAGGCGGAATTCGATGTCTGTCCAGGTACCAAGGATATCGGGAGATGACTTGAAAACCGTCCACTAGGAGTGAACGCTCTAACCATCAGGTAGAGGTTAACCACGAGCTGCGGCTCCGAGGGTTGAGGGTTCAATCCCAGTGTTCGCCACTGTCTTTTTTTAACCCTTACCCCAAACCTTAACCCTTACCTTAACCATTCATAACCCCAAACCTTAACCCTTAACCATTCATAACCCTATCCCAAACCTTAACCCTTACCTTAACCATTCATAACCCCAAACCTTAACCCTTACCTTAACCATTCATAACCCTACCCCAAACCTTAACCCTTAACCATTCATAACCCCAAACCTTAACCCTTACCTTAACCATTCATAACCCCAAACCTTAACCCTTAACCATTCATAACCCTACCCCAAACCTTAACCCTTAACCATTCATAACCCCAAACCTTAACCCTTACCTTAACCATTCATAACCCCAAACCTTAACCCTTACCTTAACCATGCATAACCCTATCCCAAACCTTAACCCTTACCTTAACCATTCATAACCCCAAACCTTAACCCTTACCTTAACCATTCATAACCTTATCCCAAACCTTAACCTTTACCTTAACCATTCATAACCCTATCCCAAACCTTAACCCTTACCTTAACCATTCATAACCCTATCCCAAACCTTAACCCTTACCTTAACCATTCATAACCCCAAACCTTAACCCTTACCTTAACCATTCATAACCCTATCCCAAACCTTAACCCTTACCTTAACCATTCATAACCCTATCCCAAACCTTAACCCTTAACCATTCATAACCCTATCCCAAACCTTAACCCTTAACCATTCATAACCCTATCCCAAACCTTAACCCTTAACCATTCATAACCCTATCCCAAACCTTAACCCTTACCTTAACCATTCATAACCCTATCCCAAACCTTAACCCTTACCTTAACCATTCATAACCCTATCCCAAACCTTAACCCTTACCTTAACCATTCATAACCCCAAACCTTAACCCTTACCTTAACCATTCATAACCCTACCCCAAACCTTAACCCTTAACCATTCATAACCCCAAACCTTAACCCTTACCTTAACCATTCATAACCCCAAACCTTAACCCTTAACCATTCATAACCCTACCCCAAACCTTAACCCTTACCTTAACCATTCATAACCCCAAACCTTAACCCTTACCTTAACCATGCATAACCCTATCCCAAACCTTAACCCTTACCTTAACCATTCATAACCCTATCCCAAACCTTAACCCTTAACCATTCATAACCCTATCCCAAACCTTAACCCTTACCTTAACCATTCATAACCCCAAACCTTAACCCTTACCTTAACCATTCATAACCTTATCCCAAACCTTAACCCTTAACCATTCATAACCCCAAACCTTAAGCCTTACCTTAACCATTCATAACCCCAAACCTTAACCCTTACCTTAACCATTCATAACCCTACCCCAAACCTTAACCCTTAACCATTCATAACCCCAAACCTTAACCCTTACCTTAACCATTCATAACCCCAAACCTTAACCCTTAACCATTCATAACCCCAAACCTTAACCCTTACCTTAACCATTCATAACCCCAAACCTTAACCCTTACCTTAACCATTCATAACCCCAAACCTTAAGCCTTACCTTAACCATTCATAACCTTATCCCAAACCTTAACCCTTACCTTAACCATTCATAACCCCAAACCTTAACCCTTACCTTAACCATTCATAACCCCAAACCTTAACCCTTAACTTAACCATTCATAACCCTATCCCAAACCTTAACCCTTACTTTAACCATTCATAACCCTACCCCAAACCTTAAGCCTTACCTTAACCATTCATAACCCCAAACCTTAAGCCTTACCTTAACCATTCATAACCCTACCCCAAACCTTAAGCCTTACCTTAACCATTCATAACCCCAAACCTTAACCCTTACCTTAACCATTCATAACCCCAAACCTTAACCCTTAACCATTCATAACCCTATCCCAAACCTTAACCTTTACCTTAACCATTCATAACCCTATCCCAAACCTTAACCCTTACCTTAACCATTCATAACCCTATCCCAAACCTTAACCTTTACCTTAACCATTCATAACCCTATCCCAAACCTTAACCCTTACCTTAACCATTCATAACCCCAAACCTTAACCCTTACCTTAACCATTCATAACCCCAAACCTTAACCCTTACCTTAACCTTTACCTTAACCATTCATAACCCCAAACCTTAACCCTTACCTTAACCATTCATAACCCTATCCCAAACCTTAACCTTTACCTTAACCATTCATAACCCTATCCCAAACCTTAACCCTTAACCATTCATAACCCTATCCCAAACCTTAACCCTTACCTTAACCATTCATAACCCTATCCCAAACCTTAACCCTTAACCATTCATAACCCCAAACCTTAACCCTTAACCATTCATAACCCTACCCCAAACCTTAACCCTTACCTTAACCATTCATAACCCCAAACCTTAACCCTTACCTTAACCATTCATAACCCTATCCCAAACCTTAACCTTTACCTTAACCATTCATAACCCCAAACCTTAACCTTTACCTTAAACATTCATAACCTTATCCCAAACCTTAACCCTTACCTTAACCATTCATAACCCTATCCCAAACCTTAACCCTTACCTTAACCATTCATAACCCCAAACCTTAACCTTTACCTTAACCATTCATAACCCCAAACCTTAACCTTTACCTTAACCATTCATAACCCCAAACCTTAACCTTTACCTTAACCATTCATAACCTTATCCCAAACCTTAACCCTTTGGAATGAATGCCTAAACGTAACCTTTGAAATGTGATGTTTATGAACAAACGTGTAATTCTGAGGTGAGACTGTGAGAGCTTGGTGGTGTTCTTCCTCACGACCTAATCCAGGCTAGAGATTGGTTGACTTATCGATTTGATTGACTGATTGATTAATATATTTGTCTCATTCTGGGGACATTAAATGATAAATGTGAATTCAGGTGAGACTTTTTTTTTTTAGATGTGATGGACACACACAGACAGACAGACACACACACACACACACACACAGACAGACAGACAGACAGACAGACAGACAGACAGACAGACAGACAGACAGACAGACAGACAGACAGACAGACAGACAGACAGACACACACACACACAGACACACACACACACAGACACACACACACACACACCTCTCTCTCTCTCTCTCTCTCTCTCTCTTACCCTCTGCCAGTTCATCCATAGAAGTGATTTTCTTGATCCCATCCACCGTATAGATGACGCGCACGCCCTGAGGCAGGTGCAGGTTGTCCGCCAGGGACCGGGTCAAATCCATCAGCAGCGTATCATATGACCGGAACCTATCGTTAGAGACCGCATACACGAGTCCCTTAAAATACCTGTCCCCGTTCCGGTAAAACCTGACCTTCTTGGCTCGTTTCTCTGAGGTGAGAGTCTGCAGCGTGCGTGTACGGTAGTAACTACAGTTGGCGCTGTGCGCGGGGCTCGGCACCAGACTACTGCCTCTCGAACCGGATCCCCCGCCGGTAGAAGCACCGGTGGAGCGCGTGGAACGGCTACGACGAGCCTTGTCCCGTTCATCGAAATGTTCCAGCTCGATAGTTTTGTTCAGAGACATGACGGCTACCGTTTAACTATAGATTCACAGTTCTTTCTCTCCCGGGGGGTTACCGAATCTTTTATTCCATTGTCATCATCATCAGGATGTGGTAGAATGAAACGGGATCCTGGTAGCAGACTAACCGTTCATCTATTCACGATAATCACAAGTCGTTAAATCAGTCAGTCTACATCCCCTTATGATAGGATTTCACCGGGGGCATGGTCTGTAGCCTAGCGATTACCGGTTCCTTGTTTAACACACTGCCGCTGCCGCCGCTGCTGCTACTGCTACGTGAGCATGTTCGGTTAGCGGTTTTACTGTAGCCAATAGCGGTCCAGCCCTCCTCTGTCCGCCTGTCTGTCTGTCCGTCCGTCTGTCTGTCCGTCCGCCTGTCTGTCTGCCGCTGGGCAGGGCTGGGCGGTGATGATGATGATGAGGTGCGTATAGAGGAGAGAAAAGGGATTCAGCAACGTCACACCAGCATCTTCCTCATCATCATCATCATCATCCTCCTCATCATCTGATCAGTCTATTGTAGCGTGATGCTGAAGAAACGGTGGAGGCTATTTTCTAAACGTATCGATGTACTACTATATACTACTATACTGTATCCACATGACATAAGGTAACTTCCTTGTAGGCTAAATGGAGAGATTGTAGGTTAATTCTCTAATCAAACGTTGTTGCCTAGGACATCGTTCTCCGTCAGAAATTATATGTTTAACTAGAGTAGATGAATACTAGACATTGACTTTTGTCTTGGGACTGTGGATTAAACAGCGGATGTGTCTTCACCGTGGGGGAATCGGTTGCTACGGGCTCGCTCCGTCACGTCTGGTTTGATATTCCTGGGATACGCGAGTGTTTATATATAAAAAAATGAATCCGGGAATCCCGAATAATCCAAATTTAGGCAGCAGAAACGTCGGTGTTTTAATTTCATTCCGGTCGTGCGACAATTTCTACGTTCTGTGCACACGCGCGATCGGTGCCCGACTGCAGGGTTGCTACAGGCGCGAGACAGCGTGGCTGCGGAGAGAAAGAGAGACAGACAGAGACAAAGAGCGTCCTCCGTGATTATCACAACCCCGTCCTCTTTTCTCCCCCCGGTGCTGTGCTAGTATGACGGGATAGCGAGCTCCTCTAGCAGGTGAGCAGAGGACCCAAACGTCTAGCGCGTGCTCCCGGGGAGGAGAGGAGGAGCCGGGTTATTTACCGGGTCCTAGCGCCGTTAATTTAGATCATTAACCGGTCTACTACCTCATCTGAACCATCATTATAACAGACATCACATCGGTTTTTCTTCTATTGAATGTTGGAGAACGTTAAGCTAATAATAGCCGTTCTAAAACGGGTAGGAAATGACTTCTGCTTGGATTCCTCTCCACATGTTCCAACCAGAGTTATAACAATAGTCTCCTGCAATCACTTCCTGTAATGAATTATTCTGACTGACTGGGTGTGGCACATCATTCAGAAAGTCATTTTATTAGGAGAAAGTCCTGGTCCCATCCACGCTCAAAGACCCCCAGCTGTCCACTCAGCACCAAGGGTTCAGCACCAAGGGTTCAGCACCAAGGGTTCAGCACCAAATCAAATGTATTATTCTGTCTCTACAGCCTTAACCTATAAGGGTTCAGCACCACAGGCCGTGCACAGCTCTACAGCCTTAGCCTTAACCTATAAGGGTCCAGCACCATGGAGAACGCTGGATTTAGGACACATCCCAAATAATCTCTCCTTCCTCCTGAAGTGTGTCCACTCGTTCACTACTCCCTACAAATGTAAAAAATCATTGGATTGGTTTAGTCATGGGCTAGAATGACTTTCCATTAACCAATCATCTCTAATTTCTCCTAGAGTGTGCACTTGTTTCACTTCCCTTCATGGATTTAAGAGGAAATGATTGGTGAACATGAACTCATTCTAGCCCATGACTAAACCAATCCAATTATTTTTTACATTTGTAGGGAGTAGTGAACGAGTGGACACACTTCAGGAGGAAGGAGAGATTGTTGGAATGCAACCTTACTGACTTCTGTGTTTTAGTCCCCTTTAATTATATACTGCTCAAAAAAATAAAGGGAACACTTAAACAACACATCCTAGATCTGAATGAAAGAAATAATCTTATTAAATACTTTTTTCTTTACATAGTTGAATGTGCTGACAACAAAATCACACAAAAATAATCAATGGAAATCCAATTTATCAACCCATGGAGGTCTGGATTTGGAGTCACACTCAAAATTAAAGTTGAAAACCACACTACAGGCTGATCCAACTTTGATGTAATGTCCTTAAAACAAGTCAAAATGAGGCTCAGTAGTGTGTGTGGCCTCCACGTGCCTGTATGACCTCCCTACAACGCCTGGGCATGCTCCTGATGAGGTGGCGGATGGTCTCCTGAGGGATCTCCTCCCAGACCTGGACTAAAGCATCCGCCAACTCCTGGACATTCTGTGGTGGAACGTGGCGTTGGTGGATGGAGCGAGACATGATGTCCCAGATGTGCTCAATTGGATTCAGGTCTGGGGAACGGGCAGGCCAGTCCATAGCATCAATGCCTTCCTCTTGCAGGAACTGCTGACACACTCCAACCACATGAGGTCTAGCATTGTCTTGCATTAGGAGGAACCCAGGGCCAACCGCACCAGCATATGGTCTCACAAGGGGTCTGAGGAGCTCATCTCGGTACCTAATGTGTGCGGCCCCCCCAAAGAAATGCCACCCCACACCATGACTGACCCACCGCCAAACCGGTCATGCTGGAGGATGTTGCAGGCAGCAGAACGTTCTCCACGTCGTCTCCAGACTCTGTCACGTCTGTCACGTGCTCAGTGTGAACCTGCTTTCATCTGTGAAGAGCACAGGGCGCCAGTGGCGAATTTGCCAATCTTGGTGTTCTCTGGCAAATGCCAAACGTCCTGCACGGTATTGGGCTGTAAGCACAACCCCCACCTGTGGACGTCGGGCCCTCATACCACCCTCATGGAGTCTGTTTCTGACCGTTTGAGCAGACACATGCACATTTGTGGCCTGCTGGAGGTCATTTTGCAGGGCTCTGGCAGTGCTCCTCCTGCTCCTCCTTGCACAAAGGCGGAGGTAGCGGTCCTGCTGCTGGGTTGTTGCCCTCCTACGGCCTCCTCCACGTCTCCTGATGTACTGGCCTGTCTCCTGGTAGCGCCTCCATGCTCTGGACACTACGCTGACAGACACAGCAAACCTTCTTGCCACAGCTCGCGTTGATGTGCCATCCTGGATGAGCTGCACTACCTGAGCCACTTGTGTGGGTTGTAGACTCCGTCTCATGCTACCACTAGAGTGAAAGCACCGCCAGCATTCAAAAGTGACCAAAACATCAGCCAGGAAGCATAGGAACTGAGAAGTGGTCTGTGGTCCCCACCTGCAGAACCACTCCTTTATTGGGGGTGTCTTGCTAATTGCCTATCATTTCCACCTGTTGTCTATTCCATTTGCACAACAGCATGTGAAATTTATTGTCAATCAGTGTTGCTTCCTAAGTGGACAGTTTGATTTCACAGAAGTGTGATTGACTTGGAGTTACATTGTGTTGTTTAAGTGTTCCCTTTATTTTTTTTGAGCCGTGTATATTGAAAGTGTTTTTTTGTTTTTTGTTGCTTCAATAGTGTGATCGTGCAACTATAGTTTTCATTCACAGAAAATACATTAGTGCTTCACAGTAGATGTACAATAGCTTCATTTTCATCAGATGGTAACAAAAGTGCAACGCTATTTGGCTAGCAGCCACACAAGTAAATGAGCTTACAATGATAAGGCAAATATTTTTCTTTGCATAAAACGATACATGGCCATCATTATTTCAAATGTGTTAGGCCTATCATAGAAAGAATGTAGCCAGCTATATTTCCTAATGTTTTGTTTAAAGTTAATCTAGCATTTTACCGGAGAAAAATATACTTAGCTACAACGAGAAAAGTACCTGAGAACAGTAGCTCTACATCAGTCAGAGAGCTGTCTGCTGATAGAATGATAGAGAACAGTAGCTCCACATCAGTCAGAGAGCTGTCTGCTGATAGAATGATAGAGAACAGTAGCTCCACATCAGTCAGAGTGCTGTCTGCTGATAGGATGATGGAGAACAGTAGCTCCACATCAGTCAGAGAGCTGTCTGCTGATAGAATGATGGAGAACAGTAGCTCCACATCAGTCAGAGAGCTGTCTGCTGATAGAATGATGGAGAACAGTAGCTCCACATCAGAGTGCTGTCTGCTGATAGAATGATGGAGAACAGTAGCTCCACATCAGTCAGAGAGCTGTCTGCTGATAGAATGATAGAGAACAGTAGCTCCACATCAGTCAGAGTGCTGTCTGCTGATAGAATGATGGAGAACAGTAGCTCCACATCAGTCAGAGAGCTGTCTGCTGATAGAATGATGGAGAACAGTAGCTCCACATCAGTCAGAGTGCTGTCTGCTGATAGGATGATGGAGAACAGTAGCTCCACATCAGTCAGAGAGCTGTCTGCTGATAGAATGATGGAGAACAGTAGCTCCACATCAGTCAGAGTGCTGTCTGCTGATAGAATGATGGAGAACAGTAGCTCTACATCAGTCAGAGAGCTGTCTGCTGATAGAATGATGGAGAACAGTAGCTCTACATCAGTCAGAGAGCTGTCTGCTGATAGAATGATGGAGAACAGTAGCTCCACATCAGTCAGAGTGATGTCTGCTGATAGAATGATGGAGAACAGTAGCTCCACATCAGTCAGAGTGTTGTCTGCTGATAGAATGATAGAGAACAGTAGCTCCACATCAGTCAGAGAGCTGTCTGCTGATAGGATGATGGAGAACAGTAGCTCCACATCAGTCAGAGTGCTGTCTGCTGATAGGATGCCCGTTTGTGAATTCTCATCCGAGTGGAGAAGTGCAACTGAAGCACAACATTAGTCCTGATGTCAAGTATTTTAGATCTGCTTTTACAAAACACAGCAAGATTTTTTTTAATGCGTTTTATATTTGTTTCCTGTGTGTGGAAGAAAAAACCCAAAACAGAATTATGTGTTAACATGACCCCTAAATTTAACTGGCTAGTTATTTCAGTAAGTTGCTGAATTAATAAGGTGACGGGGGGGCATCATATCGTGTTAGATTTCTGCCTGTTTTAGAGATCTGGACAGCTGCCACTGCTATCTTGATTTCCTTGAGTTTTTTTACCCTCCTTTCTCGGCCAGTCTGCTCCTCCCCCCCTCTTCTCGGAGCAGGCAGGCCCGTTTCCCTAGCAACTCCAGGGCAGGCCCGTTGCCCTAGCGACTCCAGGGCAGGCAGGCAGGCCCACACACACACACACACACACACACACACACACACACACACACACCAGTGGTGGTCGGTACCGTTTCAGATTAGGGAGGACATTTTTTTTCTCATTCATATTCCATTCAACCAGTTCAATGTAACATCGATAGGTTTAAATCAAATACAATTTAATTACAGTGAAATGCTTACTAACAAGCCCTTAACCAACAATACAGTTTTAAGAAAATACCTCCCAAAAAAGTAAGAGATAAAAGTAACAAATAAAAAGCAGCAGTAAAATAACAATAGCGAGGCTAAATACACAGGGGGTACCAGTACAGAGTCAATGTGCGGGGGCACCGGTTAGTCGAGGTAATATGTACATATAGGTAGAGTTATTAAAGTGACTATGTATAGATAATAACAGATTAGCAGCAGCGTAGAAGAGGGGTGGGGCAATGCAAATATTCTGGGTAGCCATTAGATTAGCTGTTCAGGAATGGCTTGGGGGTAGAAGCTGTTTAAAAGCCTCTTGGACCGAAGACTTGGCGCTCCGGTACCACTTGCAGTGCGGTAGCAGAGAGAACAGTCTATGACTAGGGGTGGCTGGAGTCTTTGACAATTTCTAGGGCCTTCCTCTGACACCGCCTGGTATAGAGGTCCTGGATGGCAGGCAGCTTAGCCCCAGTGATGAATTAAGAGTTTCAGTGTTGTGTTGGATAGTCATAGCCAGCTAGCTAACATAGCATCCCTCTGTTTGTGCCGGGTGTTTGAGTAACTCTCTCTCTCTCTCTCTATTTCTCTCTCGCTTGTCCTTCATTTTGGAATTAATTAATTTGTTGAAAAATGTTCAACTATTGTCTTTCTCTCTGTTTTGAGTCAACTGCTCACCTCATGTTATACACTGCAGTGCTAGTTAGCTGTAGCTTCTACTTTCAGTATTATATTCGTTCTCTGATCCTTTGATTGGATGGACAACATGTCAGTTCATGCTGCAAGAGCTCTGATAGGTTGGAGGATGTCCTCCAAAATGAAGGACAAGCGAGAGAGAAATAAAGAGAGAGAGATTGTCTTTTTTTTCTTTCACTTTAGTTACTCAAACACCCGGCTCAAACAGAGGGATGCTATGTTAGCTAGCTGGCTAAGTATACAGATGTATACAGACACAACACAAACACACATACAAGCACTCATGATTTCCTGTTTCTACTCTGTTCTTTATTTTACTGTTATTATTATCTATCCTGATGTCTAGTCACTTTACCCTGCCTTCATGTACATATCTACCTCAAATACCTTATTATTATCTATCCTGATGTCTAGTCACTTTACCCTGCCTTCATGTACATATCTACCTCAAATACCTTATTATTATCTATCCTAATGTCTAGTCACTTTACCCTGCCTTCATGTACATATCTACCTCAAATACCTTATTATTATCTATCCTGATGTCTAGTCACTTTACCCTGCCTTCATGTACATATCTACCTCAAATACCTTATTATTATCTATCCTGATGTCACTTTACCCTGCCTTCATGTACATATCTACCTCAAATACCTTATTATTATCTATCCTGATGTCTAGCCACTTTACCCTGCCTTCATGTACATATCTACCTCTAATACCTTATTATTATCTATCCTGATGCCTAGTCACTTTACACTGCCTTCATGTACATACCTCACACACACTGATCTGGGACTGGTACTTCCTGTATATAGCTCCACATTGATCTGGTACTTCCTGTATATAGCTCCACATTGATCTGGTACTCCCTGTATATAGCTCCACATTGATCTGGTACTCCCTGTATATAGCTCCACATTGATCTGGTACTCCCTGTATATAGCTCCTCATTGATCTGGTACTTCCTGTATATAGCTCCACATTGATCTGGTCCTTCCTGTATATAGCTCCACATTGATCTGGTACTTCCTGTATATAGCTCCACATTGATCTGGTACTTCCTGTATATAGCTCCACATTGATCTGGTACTTCCTGTATATAGCTCCACATTGATCTGGTACTTCCTGTATATAGCTCCACATTGATCTGGTACTGGTACTTCCTGTATATTGCTCCACATTGATCTGGTACTTCCTGTATATAGCTCCTCATTGATCTGGTACTTCCTGTATATAGCTCCACATTGATCTGGTACTCCCTGTATATAGCTCCACATTGATCTGGTACTTCCTGTATATAGCTCCACATTGATCTGGTACTTCCTGTATATAGCTCCACATTGATCTGGTACTTCCTGTATATAGCTCCACATTGATCTGGTACTTCCTGTATATAGCTCCACATTGATCTGGTACTCCCTGTATATAGCTCCACATTGATCTGGTACTCCCTGTATATAGCTGCACATAGATCTGGTACTTCATGTATATAGCTCCACATTGATCTGGTACTTCCTGTATATAGCTCCACATTGATCTGGTACTTCCTGTATATAGCTCCACATTGATCTGGTACTTCCTGTATATAGCTCCACATTGATCTGGTACTCCCTGTATATAGCTCCACATTGATCTGGTACTTCCTGTATATAGCTCCACATTGATCTGGTACTCCCTGTATATAGCTGCACATAGATCTGGTACTTCATGTATATAGCTCCACATTGATTTGGTACTTCCTGTATATAGCTCCACATTGATCTGGTACTTCCTGTATATAGCTCCACATTGATCTGGTACTTCCTGTATATAGCTCCACATTGATCTGGTACTTCCTGTATATAGCTCTACATTGATCTGGTACTCCCTGTATATAGCTCCACATTGATCTGGTACTGGTACTTCCTGTATATAGCTCCACATTGATCTGGTACTGGTACTCCCTGTATATAAACCTTCTAATCATCCCCCAGGTATGGTCCCCAAGACCTTCTAATTATCCCCCAGGTATGGTACGCTGCCACCTGGATGGACACCCTGGCCTACCCTTCACACTGGAGGAAACGCTGGTCCTACCCTTCACACTGGAGGAAACCCTGGTCTACCCTTCACACTGGAGGAAACGCTGGTCCTACCCTTCACACTGGAGGAAACCCTGGTCTACCCTTCACACTGGAGGAAACCCAGGTCTACCCTTCACACTGGAGGAAACGCTGGCCTACCCTTCACCCTGGAGGAAACCTTCACACTGGAGGAAACCCTGGTCCTACCCTTTACCCTGGAGGAAACCCTGGTCTACCCTTCACCCTGGAGGAAACCCTGGTCCTACCCTTCACCCTGGAGGAAACCCTGGTCCTACCCTTCACCCTGGAGGAAACCCTGGTCCTACCCTTCACCCTGGAGGAAACCCTGGTCCTACCCTTCACCCTGGAGGAAACCCTGGCCTACCCTTCACCCTGGAGGAAACCCTGGTCCTACCCTTCACCCTGGAGGAAACCCTGGTCCTACCCTTCACCCTGGAGGAAACCCTGGTCCTACCCTTCACCCTGGAGGAAACCCTGGCCTACCCTTCGCAGGGGGAAACCCTGGTCCTACCCTTCACTCTGGAGGAAACCCTGGTCCTACCCTTCACTCTGGAGGAAACCCTGGCCTACCCTTCACCCTGGAGGAAACCCTGGCCTACCCTTCACACTGGAGGAAACCCTGGCCTACCCTTCACACTGGAGGAAACCCAGGTCTACCCTTCACACTGGAGGAAACGCTGGCCTATCCTTCACCCTGGAGGAAACCTTCACCCTGGAGGAAACCCTGGCCTACCCTTCACACTGGAGGAAACCCTGGCCTACCCTTCACACTGGAGGACACCCTGGCCTACCCTTCACACTGGAGGAAACCCAGGTCTACCCTTCACACTGGAGGAAACGCTGGCCTACCCTTCACCCTGGAGGAAACCTTCACACTGGAGGAAACGCTGGTCCTACCCTTCACACTGGAGGAAACCCAGGTCTACCCTTCACCCTGGAGGAAACCCTGGTCTACCCTTCACCCTGGAGGAAACCCTGGCCTACCCTTCACACTGGAGGAAACCCTGGCCTACCCTTCACCCTGGAGGAAACCCAGGTCTATCCTTCACCCTGGAGGAAACCCTGGTCCTACCCTTCACACTGGAGGAAACCCTGGCCTACCCTTCACCCTGGAGGAAACCCTGGTCCTACCCTTCACCCTGGAGGAAACCCTGGCCTACCCTTCACTCTGGAGGAAACCTTCACACTGTAGGAAACCCTGGTCCTACCCTTCACCCTGGAGGAAACCCTAGTCCTACCCTTCACCCTGGAGGAAACCCTGGTCTACCCTTCACACTGGAGGAAACCCTGGCCTACCCTTCACACTGGAGGAAACCTTCACACTGGAGGAAACCCAGGTCTACCCTTCACCCTGGAGGAAACCCTGGCCTACCCTTCACACTGGAGGAAACCTTCACACTGGAGGAAATCCAGGTCTACCCTTCACCCTGGAGGAAACCCTGGTCTACCCTTCACACTGGAGGAAACCCAGGTCTACCCGTCACCCTGGAGGAAACCCAGGTCTACCCTTCACACTGGAGGAAACCCTGGCCTACCCTTCACTCTGGAGGAAACCTTCACACTGGAGGAAACCCTGGTCCTACCCTTCACCCTGGAGGAAACCCTGGCCTACCCTTCACACTGGAGGAAACCCTGGCCTACCCTTCACGCTGGAGGAAACCCTGGTCCTACCCTTCACCCTGGAGGAAACCCTGGTCCTATCCTTCACACTGGAGGAAACCCTGGTCCTACCCTTCACCCTGGAGGAAACCCTGGTCCTACCCTTCAGACTGGAGGAAACCCTGGTCCTACCCTTCACCCTGGAGGAAACCCGGGGTCTACCCTTCAGACTGGAGGAAACCCTGGTCCTACCCTTCACCCTGGAGGAAACCCTGGTACTACCCTTCCCCCTGGAGGAAACCCTGGTCCTACCCTTCACGCTGGAGGAAACCCTTGTCCTACCCTTCACCCTGGAGGAAACCCTGGTCCTACCCTTCACCCTGGAGGAAACCCTGGTCCTACCCTTCACACTGGAGGAAACCCTGGTCCTACCCTTCACACTGGAGGAAACCCTGGTCCTACCCTTCACACTGGAAGAAACCCTGGTCATACCCTTCACACTGGAGGAAACCCTGGCCTACCCTTCACACTGGAGGAAACCCTGGCCTACCCTTCACACTGGAGGAAACCCTGGTCATACCCTTCACCCTGGAGGAAACCCTGGTCCTACCCTTCACCCTGGAGGAAACCCTGGTCATACCCTTCACCCTGGAGGAAACCCTGGTCCTACCCTTCACACTGGAAGAAACCCTGGTCATACCCTTCACACTGGAGGAAACCCTGGTCATACCCTTCACCCTGGAGGAAACCCTGGTCATACCCTTCACACTGGAAGAAACCCTGGTCATACCCTTCACCCTGGAGGAAACCCTGGTCCTACCCTTCACACTGGAAGAAACCCTGGTCATACCCTTCACACTGGAGGAAACCCTGGTCCTACCCTTCACACTGGAGGAAACCCTGGTCCTACCCTTCACCCTGGAGGAAACCCTGGTCCTACCCTTCACCCTGGAAGAAACCCTGGTCATACCCTTCACACTGGAGGAAACCCTGGCCTACCCTTCACACTGGAGGAAACCCTGGCCTACCCTTCACACTGGAGGAAACCCTGGTCATACCCTTCACCCTGGAGGAAACCCTGGTCCTACCCTTCACCCTGGAGGAAACCCTGGTCCTACCCTTCACACTGGAGGAAACCCTGGTCCTACCCTTCACACTGGAGGAAACCCTGGTCCTACCCTTCACACTGGAGGAAACCCTGGTCCTACCCTTCACACTGGAAAATATCTGCCATACATCTAATATCTATCTTTGCACACATGAATATTTTATCAGTGGAACTAGAAAGATTCCTAGACCACATTTTGCTGCATGGCAATGATGTATCATAACTATATACAAATATAGTCTAGTTACTGTATTATTTACCGTAAACATTTCAATCCCTTCTATTGCCACTATTCGTTTCCTTCCACAAGGGGGCGTACATGTACCATATCATTATTATTTTATTTTTATTTAACTTTTATTTAACCTTTATTTAACCTTTGTTTAACTAGGCAAGTCAGTTCAGAACAAATTCTTATTTACAATGATGACCTGGCAAAAGCCCTCCTGCGGGGGACGAGGGCCTGGGATTAAAAAATAAATTAAACAATAAAAATATAGGACAAAACACACATCAGGACAAGAGAGACCACAACACTACACAAAGAGAGACAACACAACACTACACAAAGAGAGACAACACAGCACTACACAAAGACTATTAAAGTCCCAGCGCTGCAGACGGCTGTATCTGTCCTCTAATACAGGACTATTAAAGGCCCAGCGCTGCAGACGGCTGTATCTGTCCTCTGATACAGGACTATTAAAGGCCCAGCGCTGCAGACGGCTGTGTCTGTCCTCTAATACAGGACTATTAAAGGCCCAGCGCTGCAGACGGCTGTATCTGTCCTCTAATACAGGACTATTAAAGGCCCAGCGCTGCAGACGGCTGTATCTGTCCTCTAATACAGGACTATTAAAGGCCCAGCGCTGCAGACGACTGTATCTGTCCTCTAATACAGGACTATTAAAGGCCCAGCGCTGCAGACGGCTGTATCTGTCCTCTAATACAGGACTATTAAAGGCCCAGCGCTGCAGACGGCTGTATCTGTCCTCTAATACAGGACTATTAAAGGCCCAGCGCTGCAGACGGCTGTATCTGTCCTCTAATACAGGACTATTAAAGGCCCAGCGCTGCAGACGGCTGTATCTGTCCTCTAATACAGGACTATTAAAGGCCCAGCGCTGCAGACGGCTGTGTCTGTCCTCTAATACAGGACTATTAAAGGCCCAGCGCTGCAGACGGCTGTATCTGTCCTCTAATACAGGACTATTAAAGGCCCAGCGCTGCAGACGGCTGTATCTGTCCTCTAATACAGGACTATTAAAGGCCCAGCGCTGCAGACGGCTGTATCTGTCCTCTAATACAGGACTATTAAAGGCCCAGCGCTGCAGACGGCTGTATCTGTCCTCTAATATAGGACTATTAAAGACCCAGCGCTGCAGACGGCTGTATCTGTCCTCTAATACAGGACTATTAAAGGCCCAGCGCTGCAGACGGCTGTATCTGTCCTCTAATACAGGACTATTAAAGGCCCAGCGCTGCAGACGGCTGTGTCTGTCCTCTAATAAAGGACTATTAAAGGCCCAGCGCTGCAGACGGCTGTATCTGTCCTCTGCTCCTCGAACATCTCATTCCAAAATCATGGGCATTAATATGGAGTTGGTCCTCCCTTTGCTGCTATAACAGCCTCCTCTCTTCTGGGAAGGCTTTTCCACTAGATGTTGGAACGTTGCTGCAGGCAGTCGTTGTTCCAGTTCATCCCGAAGCTGTTCGATGGGGTTGAGGTCAGGGTTCCTACCGGTGTGAATATGACTCTCGTAGGATTGTTTGATAAATCACACTTTTTCTACACGTTCTAACATTATAAGTAGCATTTTAGAATAGTTTCTACACAATATTCATAAATGAGGCCCCTGGATTGTACAATATTTGCCCTTTATTCTTAAAAAAAAGAAAATCAAACTCTGTCCAAGTTAATTGTTGATCATTGCTAGACAACCATTTTTCAAGTCTTGCCGTAGATTTTCGAGACGATTTAAGTCAAAGCTGTAATTAGGCCACTAACATTCATTGTTGTCTTGGTAACCAACTCCAGTGTATTTTTGGCATGGTGTTTTAAGTTATTGTCCTGTTGAAAGGTGAATTCATCTCCCAGTGTCTGGTGGAAAGCAGACTGAACCAGGTTTTCCGCTAGTATTTTGCCTGTGCTTATAGCTGTGTTCCGTTTCTTTTTATCCTAACAAACATATTGCCGATGACAAGCATACCCATAACATGATGCAGCCACCACCATGCATGAAAATATGAAGAGTGTTACTCAGTGATGTGTTGTGTCAGGTTTTTCCCCAAACATAAAGCTTTGGTGATATAATGACTATGACTACCTGTATTTCAGTCTATTGTAATATAAGTAGTTATAATAATTACCTGTATTTCAGTCTGTAGTTATAATGGGGCGGCAGCTAGCCTAGCGGTTAAGAGCATTGGGCCAGTAACAAGCAAGGTTGCTGGTTCGAATCCCCGTGCCGACTAGGTGAAAAAGGCTGTCGATGTGCCCTTGAGCAAGACACTGAACCCAAGTTGCTCTGGATAAGAGCGTCTGCTAAATGACTAAAATGTAGTTATAGTTTTTAGATAATGATGACCAGCCTATAGTGACTTGTAGACCAGTCTATAGTGATATATGGTGACTTGTAGACCAGCCTATAGTGATGTATGGTGACTTGTAGACCAGTCTATAGTGATATATGGTGACTTGTAGACCAGTCTATAGTGATGTATGGTGACTTGTAGACCAGTCTATAGTGATATATGGTGACTTGTAGACCAGTCTATAGTGATATATGGTGACTTGTAGACCAGTCTATAGTGATATATGGTGACTTGTAGACCAGTCTATAGTGATGTATGGTGACTTGTATACCAGTCTATAGTGATATATGGTGACTTGTAGACCAGTCTATAGTGATATATGGTGACTTGTAGACCAGTCTATAGTGATGTATGGTGACTTGTAGACCAGTCTATAGTGATATATGGTGACTTGTAGACCAGTCGATAGTGATGTATGGTGACTTGTAGACCAGTCTATAGTGATATATGGTGACTTGTAGACCAGTCTATAGTGATATATGGTGACTTGTAGACCAGTCTATAGTGATATATGGTGACTTGTAGACCAGTCTATAGTGATATATGGTGACTTGTAGACCAGTCTATAGTGATATATGGTGACTTGTAGACCAGTCTATAGTGATGTATGGTGACTTGTATACCAGTCTATAGTGATATATGGTGACTTGTAGACCAGTCTATAGTGATGTATGGTGACTTGTAGACCAGTCTATAGTGATATATGGTGACTTGTAGACCAGTCTATAGTGATATATGGTGACTTGTAGACCAGTCTATAGTGATATATGGTGACTTGTAGACCAGTCTATAGTGATGTATGGTGACTTGTATACCAGTCTATAGTGATATATGGTGACTTGTAGACCAGTCTATAGTGATGTATGGTGACTTGTAGACCAGTCTATAGTGATATATGGTGACTTGTAGACCAGTCTATAGTGATATATGGTGACTTGTAGACCAGTCTATAGTGATATATGGTGACTTGTAGACCAGTCTATAGTGATATATGGTGACTTGTAGACCAGTCTATAGTGATATATGGTGACTTGTAGACCAGTCTATAGTGATGTATGGTGACTTGTAGACCAGTCTATAGTGATATATGGTGACTTGTAGACCAGTCTATAGTGATATATGGTGACTTGTAGACCAGTCTATAGTGATATATGGTGACTTGTAGACCAGTCTATAGTGATATATGGTGACTTGTAGACCAGTCTATAGTGATATATGGTGACTTGTAGACCAGTCTATAGTGATGTATGGTGACTTGTAGACCAGTCTATAGTGATATATGGTGACTTGTAGACCAGTCTATAGTGATATATGGTGACTTGTAGACCAGTCTATAGTGATGTATGGTGACTTGTAGACCAGTCTATAGTGATATATGGTGACTTGTAGACCAGTCTATAGTGATATATGGTGACTTGTAGACCAGTCTATAGTGATATATGGTGACTTGTAGACCAGCCTATAGTGATATATGGTGACTTGTAGACCAGTCTATAGTGATGTATGGTGACTTGTAGACCAGTCTATAGTGATGTATGGTGACTTGTAGACCAGTCTATAGTGATATATGGTGACTTGTAGACCAGTCTATAGTGATGTATGGTGACTTGTAGACCAGTCTATAGTGATATATGGTGACTTGTAGACCAGTCTATAGTGATATATGGTGACTTGTAGACCAGTCTATAGTGATATATGGTGACTTGTAGACCAGTCTATAGTGATGTATGGTGACTTGTAGACCAGTCTATAGTGATATATGGTGACTTGTAGACCAGTCTATAGTGATATATGGTGACTTGTAGACCAGTCTACAGTGATATATGGTGACTTGTAGACCAGTCTATAGTGATATATGGTGACTTGTAGACCAGTCTATAGTGATATATGGTGACTTGTAGACCAGTCTATAGTGATATATGGTGACTTGTAGACCAGTCTATAGTGATGTATGGTGACTTGTAGACCAGTCTATAGTGATATATGGTGACTTGTAGACCAGCCTATAGTGATATATGGTGACTTGTAGACCAGTCTATAGTGATATATGGTGACTTGTAGACCAGCCTATAGTGATATATGGTGACTTGTAGACCAGTCTATAGTGATGTATGGTGACTTGTAGACCAGTCTATAGTGA